>NC_056701.1:26059305-26359305 GCF_018831695.1 Puntigrus tetrazona
CGCACGGCTATTCATTTGCATGCTAAAAAATGCTGTAATTGCGCGCCGGTGGTTAGATGTTCGCGCAAAACTCTTTACCCTGAAACGGAACGGTTTTGTTTTTGCCTCGCTAAACCAGCTGAAGCGCCCAGCGGAGTAAATAAAGGTGTTAAGGAAAGCGAGCAGGCGTAGACCTGTTTCTGTATGCCTCCAGATGCAATTTCGGACCACAGGCTGTGAGACGGAGACATCTTTAAGGATAATAGCGCTGAATTACTCGGTGTCGAGCGCAAACAAAGGCGCGCGGAAAGAAAACAAATGCGATTTTGATCTCGGTTCCAAAGACAGCTGTTCATGTTCACACATCTATTATACTTACATAGAGAAACACCCCGGAAACATCGCAGCGTGAGCCGGGAACAAACGCAATACCAAAAAAAGGCCTTTTGATTCAATGTTTTAATAACTTTTGTAAGCAATAACATATTTGTTTTATAGAAAATAAACATCTCTAAGAAATACTATACACAATTATAATAGTACATCACATCTTACATTTACACAGCATCAAATACTTATATACACAATTACTTAGAATCAGGAATCAAATAATTAGGTGATGGTTTCTGTCGTCTCTATGCGCGCTCTTACCTGTTATACTGCAGTGAAGGCTATAGTATGTTAGTCACATATACATCTGGTTAAATGACTATGAGTTCTCGTTTTCAGTTTGCACGCCGTCTCCTGCATCATTTCACAAACAACACGAACGGAGACGTCCAATCCGCTCCGCGATGGAGATGGTTTCACATCGCCGAGGCTTTCGTGAGCTCGAGGTTCGACCCAGAATGAACTGTGACATTATTTACCCGCTCCGATGTCGTTTCAAACCGGCTTTGGCGCATTTGAGTTATTTAGAAGAATGTCCGAGCCGCCCTTTTCCGAGGTGAAAACGAAAGTCGAGGGGGACCAGAGGCGTCAAACTCCAAAACGACAGAAATGCACCATAAATACGCGTCGCGCACAGACTGAAATGTGGCTTTGTTTTATTTCAAGGAGGTTTGAAATGACACGAGGGTGGGTAAACGATAACAGAATTGGATTTTTTTTTTTTTTTGGCGAACTATCCCTAAATGCTGAGCAGCTGACACACATAACATGAACGCAAGGTATTTTATTCATCCGGATGCACGCTTGGACATCTCAGTGGCGCTGTACCGTCTTCAAATGCGCATGAAAATAAGCCTACATCTCGGAGTAGCAATATATTAAAATAATGCATTTATATGTTCTTCTTTTTTCGTGATATCAGAATATTTAGACCCGCAAAGCACACCATGTACAGTTTCATTATTATTATTTTTTTTTCTTTGTAACACGTAAGTGTCCGTTGAAATACATCCAGTGAGTGCATGTTGCATGACATCTTCAAATTTCAATTCCCTTTCCACAGCGGAAACGCGTCCGTGCCAGCCAGTGCTCGGGGCAGCAGGCCAGATCTGCCACCAGGTGTCCCCGACTGATAACATCCGCTCCAGAACACGGAATAAAATGGAAGAATGGCACATTCGGATTCATAACAAAAGCGTCTTTCCCTTTTTTTCCCTCAGCGTTTGGTCGTGAAGGTTGTCGTGTTCGGACCGGGCCGGATGGATTCGGGGGTGATCTGATCTCGGGTCGGTATTGCTACAGCGGTCTTTGTGCTTCGACTGAAGCCCCAGTTTTTCGTCGGTTGTTTTTGGGTGTCCTCGCAGCATGTCCTTGTCCTCCTGCATAGGTGACATTCACCGGTCCTCGTGCGCCGGGATGTTACATTGCCTGGAAAACACAAACATTTCAAACGTGTAAGAGCTGGGGAAGATTTTGGAGCTTTTTGAAATATTGCTGTGTCATATACCACCCCCTCATATGTCTTAATGTACAGAATTAACAGCAAAGAGGGAAGTCATATTAGTTACATTCATCACGACTGAAGTGAATTTCAGTTATACAGCTTACAGTTGTTTACTCGAATGGAAACGAGCAATAGAATCTAAATCTTTTGTCATTTTTCTTTAACTAACAAAAAACAGCTCCTGTATGACATCTTCCTGGAGGGAAAACAACAAAACAAATAGCAGCATAGAAATGGACTGGTTGATTTTTTTCAATAAACAATATTAAATATACATATTAATATACACACATCTACACACATTACGGAAACATCAACATTAGTTTTAAATGTCAAAATTCTTCATGAAACTGTTCATTTTCTTTTCATAACAATAGAGCTTTGATTTATTTTATTGTTTGTTGGTTCAAATTTTAAAGGAAACCACATTTTAAACAACAAAAAAACTAGCAAATATAGCAACAATAAAACTGCTAAATATTTAATTTACACAATATTTAATGTATAGTAATAATTACAAAAATATTATAGTTAATTTTAGCTAATATAACAACAACAACAAGACAATATAATATAATAACAACTATTATTATTATTATTATTATTATTAACTTTGCAATGGTTATTAAGTTAATATTACATTACTATTGGTAAACATATTATGCATAATATATGTAATTATCATTTTGCATCTGTAATCCGTGCATGACCCGTGCGTTATGATTGCGGCAGTAGAGGCGCTCTAGGCGCGTTGTTTACGTCGAGGCGCTTGCGCATCACGCGTCGCACGAGCTCTGTAATTGCCTGCGCCGGAGCACTGGCCGCTGCGCCGAAATGAAAGCTCCGTCGAGCCGGGATCTACAGCCGGCCCGCTCTCTGAAACACACTGCAGGACCGTTTCCTAATTGCGCTGGCATGGATGCTATTCTTGTTTTATGTATCTCTCCTCCTCCGCAGCTTTTTTTTTTTTTTTTTTTTTTTTTTACCGTCGCGCTCGCTCTCTTTCCCTCCTCTGCTCTGGGTCCGATCCCTCGCTTTCTCTCTGATCTCTGAACTAATCCTCTTGCTCTTCATCGAGCTGGTAATCAGCATCTCTCTCACACCGCGACGCAACCGCAGCCCTTGTTATAGTGTGTTTGCAAGAAAGGACTGCATTGATATTCATCAAACGTTCTGCTGTTCCAAACAAACATCGGCGGTTAGTTCAGCACGAAACGCTTAACTTGGGATGTGTTTACATCTGGCAATATCACCCATCTCGGCTGATCCGATCATCACATCTGCAATAAATGAACTTCGAATGACTTAAAATGTTAACTTTTCTTAAATTTAGGAGAATCAGTTTCGGACTGACACTGATAGAATGTTCAAAATATGCAACGGGACATTAGCATAAGGTCTCTTTCTTCCATGTTTTGCATACTAAAAGGTTGATCTGGCATATATGTAACAATTTTTAACACCTCTGTGTGATTAGGAATGATTCTTGTGATGAGATTTTTTACTCAGAACCGAAATCCACCCAAAACTTTTACACTATCCTTTTGCCGCCTGCCCAGAACTGGTGTTTCATTCAGTAAATGCAAATTGTGCTTTTCGTTATGCAAGGACAGGGAAAAGAGCGCCATCGTTCTCTTGCCCTCCCTGCTGCGCTGCCCCCCTTCGGCCTGACCTAAAGCGTCGCCTGTGCTGCATTGCTGTTGTCGTGTTCTCAAGCCACGTGAACCTAAAACCGAGCTCGCCACTGAGTTGCATGTGAGCACAGAGGAGAAGAGGAAGATGAAGAGGAGGAGGAGATTTCCTGGGAGACCTGGACGGGGGTGGTATCTCTACCGCTCGCTTTCATTAAAGCGGCAAATTGGCATCCCAGAGACCCAAAGCCCTTAGATCCCCCTGCTGATGTGTGCTCTGCTTGTTCTGAACTTTCTCCTTTGCTCTGTTTGTCTGTCTCTTTCCGTTCTCCTCTTCCTTTGTCGTGGGAGGGCGAAAGAGGAAGGGAGGGAGAGAGAGGAGGGCGGGGTGTTTTGATCTCCATCCAGGTTTTGTCTTGCTGTCTCTGAGAGGAGGCTGTACCACTGCTGAATATCATTTCTCTTTCTCTGCCATGCCCATTTTCTCGGTCTTTCTTGTTCAGTCTATCTCTTTTCCTTTCTCTCTCCCTGACCCACCGCTGGTGTAGTTCACAGATTACCTGTAGGTGGCACATGGGCCAACAAAATGGAACAGTGAAAGAACGAAGAGGCATGTGAATCTAAGCAAAGGTGAGCATTATGAATATTACCGCAGAATGCTTAGGTTAGGGATTTGAACAGACCACTAACCCTAAGTACTGAACATGGAAAAAATTCCACCGCCATGTCTAGAGAGCTACTTAGCCATCTCGTAACAACCTACAACACCCTAGCAACTGCATAGAGTAAGCTAATGCTAAAAAACACCCAGAACACCTTTGCAACCACAACTGGCCAAGCACAACAACTAACAAGTAACTGAAGATGTGTATACTGACCAACGTTATGCCACATGGGTTATCAAATGAGCTTAGCTTGTTGAACCTGATTATTCCATTAATTGCTTTAACACTGTTCCAAACCCATATGCTTTTTTCAGTAGAACACAGAAGAAAACATCCTAAAGAATCTGAATGCACCCCTTTTTAAATACATTAAATTCTAACCTTTTGAAGTCTTTTAAAGTCATATTATAACCAGGACCAGATTGAGCACCCCCCTCTACAGTGTCACCAAAATAAAACTCTGAATATAATGCACAAGTCATATGGACTTCTTTATGGTCTTTGGTCTTTTTTTGGTACTTCATAATTGTGGTGAGCAGTGGTTGTTTTGAAAAAAATATCTTTGTTAAGATTTGATCAGAGATGTTCCTGTTAGTGAGTTTGGAATGACACGAAGGGTGAGTAAATAATGGCAAATGTTTTGGGTTAAAAACAGTATGAGCTTGGATTTGAGCAGTTTCGTTTTTTTTTTTTTGGATCTGCTTCAGGCAAGATCCAAGACCTTGAGTGAAAAATTTGGCCGTTCCCCATCGAGTAATAATCATCAGGCAGCACTTCTAAATGTCTTTTTTTTTTTGCTCTTTAAAGTTTGTGGCTCCTAAAGGAGAACAAGGAGACTGAGAGAGCCTAGAATGTCTAATTAACATCCCTTCACTAACTTCTCCTGTCAGTGGAGAGCTGCCCAGTCAATAGCAGACAGATAAGGGTGAGATATGCTCAGGGCTCATCTGTTGCCCTGAGAGATGGTGCTGATGAGGAACTGCTCTGCTGTCTAGTTTCACTCCTCGCTGTTGTTAGGGAGGTGGTAGAATGTTACAAGGACACTGAAGTTCATGGTATAATGGGGTGTCTTTTAGATCAGAGATGTCCTTTGCTGCGTGTGAAACCAATTCACCTGCTTACCTTGTGTTTTGGACACCTAATAGAGAAGGTCTCATCTTGAAATGTGCAGCCTGGGAAAAGATACAGAGAAAAGAAAGGCGATGAATTAAAATTTAGAAGATGCAATTAGAAATGCAAAGCTAGGCCAGTTCACCCTCATTTCAGACTTAACCCATATCTAGTGATGTAACCACCACTTTCTATGATGGCAATTTCTGATGGCAGACAGAAATGCATGATGGAGGGGAACTAGTCTCAGCCTTGGATGACACGCCATGGAGCATTCATGAACCATCTGGTGCATATTGTCCAGAGCTGATGAAATCTGCCAGTTCCATTTCTATGCAACTTCTGGGATTTGGAGTACACAGGTTTTTATCAGTCAAACCAGGTCCCAGGAACAGCTTCCAATGAAGAACTAGTCACAAGAATTATAGTAGGTAAACTAGATATGGTCATGTATTCTAACGTTAACTAAGTGAAATACCTTATAGAAAAATTATTCTGATAGCACCAGTGTCAAAATTGACCAATAGCTAAACGTAAAAACATAAAAGTGCAGTTAGTTGATTTTACCTGGTGATCAGAACCTTCCACTAGTTAGTTAATGGTTGAAAGTATGTTTTATAAGTCTAAGAGGAATCTAGTACTTACATATACTTGCATGCCCTGCTAAGTCCCTAAAAAGAGCTTCATGGTTGGAGTCACTAGATGGACAGCAAATATTGTACACAAATACACAGCACACTTCTAAGTGTCAGAACTCTTACCCATCTCTTTGGCGCAGACATAATGGTACCTCTGAGTACAGCTTTTCCAGCTACAGCAGATGGAAGCTCCTTCACCTTGGCACCTGGAGCATTTCTGTGATGAGACAGAAAGCCTGAGGAGCTTCTCTCTAAAATATCGACTCTTTCCCTGACAGCCCTCTAAGCCACCACCAGTTGCAAATAATATAGTATAACTAATACAATTACAGAGCCACTAGAATCTGTGTATATATTATTATTATTATTACTGGGTCCCTTTTTTAAAATATAGATCAATTCAACCTCATGTCAAATGATGTATGTGTTATGTCAGTGTTTAAAAAGAGCTCACATATATTACAGTTCTGTCAAGCACATTGCATTGTGAGATTCTGAAATCTGCTTTAATATAAATGCAACACTTACTGCATGTGCAGCATTCTGAACAGCCTCCATCAGCCCGAAGAGTTTGCCTCCTACCAGGATTATGCCTGTTGTCCAGATAGCACAAGCTTCATGAGCCCAGTGCTCTTTTGCCTCAGCCTCCGTCTGCAGTCTCTGTAGAGCTGTTTCACTGCCCTCCTCACCAGCAGAGGGAGAAGTTCCACAAAGTCTTCGCTGCAACAGCAACAGCCTTTTGAACCTCATTCGTGAAGCGGGGCGAGTTCTTAACTGTTCCCTAATTGCCCTTTTCCCCCTCCTGGGATGCCCACTGTGTCCTTCACTTGCCCCTTCCAGACAGGCATCCTTCTCACGTGCACCCTCTGAGTTCATTTGCTCTGTGATGCTGCTGACCTCTGTCTCATTTGCACAGTTGCTGTTTTGCCTGAAATCATTCCTGTGTGTTGATGACAGCATTTTTCGTGGTATGAAGTCCTCGGGATAATAAGGGCCGCACAAGTCCCCAAGCTCTCTGTAATTTGCTGGCTTTCCACATAGGCAGCACGTTAGACACCTGTCAATTAGGCTTTTGTTAACTAAGGGCCCCTGGAGCATTACTGAGGAGTTTGATACTGCCTTGGTAACTGTGACTAGATTTTTCATCTTAGCTGCACTCTTTTTTCTTGCCTGGCTGAGCATCTGCTCTTCCTCAGGCCTGTTGACGATGGTACAAAGAGAAGCTGGCTCCAAAGAGCTGTCAATGTGTACATATGGTCTAAAAGAACATTTATCATTACTCATTGCTGGATACAAGTCAGATAATGTTCCTTTCACTGTTGGGCAGAGATCATTGCTGCATTTTGCCTTTATGTTAGGCCTTTTCACTACAACTCTGAGGACATTCATAACCTTTTTTTTTGGCCCAGGCTTTTTTTTCCCCTTTACTCTGTCATCCTCTGTTTGACTTGAGAGTTCCTCCTGTTTGATTTTGAGTGATGGCCGCCTGCCTCGTTTGGCTTTTATTAGTGGTAAGCGTAATTCTGTTGGTGGCTCCTCATACTGCGTCTGTTCACCTGTTTCTGGTAAAGAGAAGGTGGGTGGAGGTGGGGGCAAAATATCATTCTGTATAGGCTCCTGTTGCTCCACAATGGGGATGCTCTCTGGTGGTTCTGTGCCTTTTCTTCTCCTCTTACGTTGCTTTAGATGCATCTCGTGGTTGTTTTTAATGGCTTTCTGTTTGGCTAGCCTTGGTGTGTTGATAACGAGGCTCCCAGCCTCCAGGGCTACATCTGGAGCATCGCTGCTCTCTACAGTGGCCCACTTTCTCCTCTTTTTCCTTGGAGTTTGAATTCCTGTATTTTGGGTCTCATGTGTACTTATTGTACTCTCGTCTACCTCACGAGTTACCTCAGGGGTGTTTATTGTCTCTTTCTGCTCTGATACCTGTGGCACTGATTTTAATGTTGGTTCGTCTGGTACAGTATCTGGTTGGATATTTACAGGTTGCTTTTTGGACCCCGGGGAAGTGATTTTCTGAACCATTGCCTCATATTTAAGTCCTCTGCCTTTTCGAGGAGGCAAATATTTGGTTTTAGTAGGACACTGAGGAGGTACAGAAGGCATGTCACTGACGTCATCAGTGGGAGGGTTATCAGTGGTCACAGTGCTTTCAGATTCTGCTTGCAAGTGTTGTCCTCTCTTTCGCTTTCCCTTTGCATTACATACTCCTGTGACAGTACCTGATGGAGGCTCCTGTATCCTCACTTCACTTTCTTGTACAGCCTTCTTTCTCTTTTTGGTTTCTGAGGAAGGTAAACTGGATTTTCTTTTGAGGCAAACCACCTCTTTATTTTGCTGTTGAAGTGAATCTGTAGAAATTTCCTTCTGCTTAGGTAATTCAAGATTTGAAGATTCAGTCCTGCATGACTGATCCACAATAGCATCCTGTATTTGTGAGTGTATGAACATTACTGAAGGTGTCTCAGTTGGTTTATCATTCTCTTGCTCTTTAACTTCGGTTAGCTTTTCTCTGTTTTGTTTCCGTGATCTCAGCACCATGGACTTTTGATCTTTTGCTAAGGACTTAACACAACTACTGTCCAAAGTGGAACCCACAGCTTCATCCTTAGTGGTCTCCATAACTCCAACAAGTGTGTCCAAAGTTAACGCTGTGGTCACGTCTTGCAAAATGAGTTCATGTGTACAGTGTGTGTCCTTGGTATGGTCTTTTGTAATCTGAACATTTTCATCTCGCTTTATTGATTTGATCTTAGAGGTGATTCCTCTTGGTCGGCCTGGTCCTTTAGATACTGAGCCCTCAATTGTCTTTGACTCTGTGGTGGTTTGACTTGACTTTGGAACAAGTACTTCTCTTGCTATAGCTGCAGGATTTGAGCCTAGTTTAGAAACTGATTTAGGACCAGGTTTTGTACCTGACTTCAAAGCAGTTTTTGGAACAGGCTTGGAATTTTCTGTGGTTCCTGTGCATTTTAAACTTAGTTTGGGACCAGGTTTTACACTGTGCATGATGTCAGGTTTAGGTCCTGGTTTTGGACCAGGTTTTGAAATAGATTTGGGACCAGGCTTTGGTCCAGGTTTTAGTTTTGATTTTGGACCAGGCTTTGGACCTGGTTTTGGACCTGGCTTCATACCTGGTTTTGGACCAGGCTTTGGACCTTGTTTCTTTCTCTCTTGAGGGCAGGCTTTTGGGCTACTTTGTGAACCGTAGGAGCGAGTACACATCCGTGATGGTAAACTCTCTGTCACAAGTTTTTGTGTTTGACTGCTAATATTCTGGTGGGCAGTTTCCATCTGGTCAAGAACAAGGGTGCTCTTGCTGGAGGGCATAGTGGGATTTTGGGCAGATGGCGGAGCACTGTCTCCTTCTACACTTAGCTGTCTTCTGATTCCCACACTTGAATGCATTAGTCTTCTCCTGCCCCGTGCATGTTTTTTACCAAACATTCTTGTATGTGCAGATGGGGCCAAAGGCTCTGGTTTTGCTGAGGGAGTCACTGCACTGGGACAGCTTATCCCTGGTTCCATATCCTCATCCCCTTTCTTGGGAGAGGGTGGGGTGTCAGCCCAAGATGGTGCAGAGTGCAGTATTGACTTGCCTGGCAACTGAGGAGAGTCAGGCTCCAGTACCTTTGCATCACTACGATCGATGTGATGATCCCTAGCTTGAGCTAAAGGTGTTGTTTTCTCATTGAGAGCTGAGAAGCCACTCTTGGCAGTTTGAGGCTGAGGTGCAATGTCACATATGGCCGACCTCCTTTCGTTGCCTCTGTGTTGTGTGTCCTGGGCAAAGCATTCTGCAGTTTCTGTGTTGACTTGTGGCATGTTCGCTATTTCCTCAAATGTACTGCAGACTTCTGCAAAGGACTCTTGTGGTCGTGCTCTATTATTGACGACCTCCTCTGAGGTTGTCAGACTCTCCTTTTCATTTCTCACCTCAGTGGAATTATGGGAGAGGACAGACGGTTGCTCCTCAAGGGTGTCCACTGGTTCCTCTGTGCATGCGAGGTTCTCTATGGAATCCTCACTTTTTGAATTCTCTTCTTTTTCCGGCAAATACAGATCAGTGCCTGAACTGCTGGGTGATGTTTTCACAAGCATTTCAGCAGTGGTCTGTGGCTCTGATTTGAAATTTTCGGATTTTATTTCTGTGCCTTCATTACATTTGTGGTTAAGTTCAGAAAAACAGTCCATCTCTGATGAGTTTTCTTTTTCCGAATCAAATTTGTTTTGCAGCCCTTGGTAGATGTTTTCTTCTGTTTCATAAGAGTAACCTTCCTCTAATACTGCTTTGTTAATTTTATGAAAAAGAGATGGACTTTTCTCATCCTCTGGCCACTTCTCTTGCTTTTCTGCAACCTCTCCTTTGCACTCATGCTCTGCAGACAGCTTTCTTTGTCCAATTTCCTCCTCATCAGCCATCCTTTCAGTCCATGCTGACTCCTCAAAGTTCTCCTTTAGAGTGCTCTCTGAACGCTTTATGTCTGGTGGTGAATTGCTTTCTTGTTTCATAGGACTTGGAGCTGTTACACTGATAGGAGACCTCTCATCTCTAATGCAACGAAGAGAGCTGTTGGGCTCTTCTCCAGTCAGTACTCTCTGTACTCTTGGGTCACAGTTGAGATTATCCTCAGATGCTACACTCTGGAGACTTCGAACTGAATCACCTGACCTAACGGATACATCATCGGCTGAGTTTATGGAACAAGTAGACACTGTGTCAAGGCTGAGACGTGAGTGTGCCTGGGTTTGTGCTTGACTTTTTTCCTGACCAAAATAGTAGTAACTCCTGTCCATCTGGTCCTCAGTGCTGCTAGAGTATCCTCCCTCTTGCAGTTCTGCTGTTATGGACCTGGAAATAGTGTAAGCATCGGATGGAGTAGGACCGTGTTGGTTATCAGGACAAGATGACTCTTCTATACCCTTTAACTGACCTCTATAGTCTTCTCCCTTTTTTTGATTATTTCGCTTGCTGGGCTTCTTGTTAGCCATAAGGGCTTCAGACAGCAGCAGCTGCTGGACATTGTTGGAGATGTTTTCAACCTGAGACGTCAGGGCATTGAGGCTCCACAAACTGGGGTTGGACAAGAGCTTTTCTGAAAATCGTTCTTTCATGGAGCCAGAATAGCTCTGTGTCTGGTGGTTCACACTGGGTGATGAATGAGTATGAGGAGGCATCAGCATATTTTGGTCTTGCAAACCTGCAGATGATGAAGCCCCGGAGTTGATGGGAGGTTGGCCATACTGGAATGAATCAGGGTTTGGCATTAAGGGGGAAGGTGTGGAATTGTATGAGGGAGATCTTCCCACAGACCTTGCCGGTGAATGACTAGAACTTGGACTGCAGGTCTGATAGTATTGTTCTGGTGACCTTACTGAAATATCTGTTATGCAGTAGTTTTGCTGGGGCTGATTATAGTGCTGGAATTTCTGAAGGTTCTCTTGTGTACCGGACATTCCTTGCAGGGAACTCTGTTCAAATCCAGACCTTGATGGAGTTTGCTGATAACCGTAATTATTCTGAGGCCTATATCCACTCTGCTTTAGATTGCTGTGATTGCCAAGTTGTCTTCCATACTGGGCATTAGGTGGTATACTGTAGCCTTTATAGCCATGCGGCATTGTATTACATTTCTCCATATAAGATGACGAAGATGAAGATGGGTGTTGTGAGTGCTGGGGGAAATTGAGGTGACCCTGTGGATACATTAAAGGAGATGGTGCTGGATTGGGTGGGAGGCCCTGTTGATGGGAACTTGTATAGGTTGGGGCAGAGGACTGCGAAGGTAGATGGCACTGACTTTGAGAGATAGCTAGCATGTTCTGCTCTAGGTACTGGGATGACCCACTGACACCAGACTCCAGCCGTCCCACCATGTCCTGCTCAAACTGGGTCATTTGAGGTGACTCATCCCATTTTTGTTGCAAGTGACCTTCACTCATATACTGGGCTGTGTATCCAGTTCCCATGTGATTGCTGTAGCCAGCTTGCAGATGCTGGTTTGGAGTTTTAGCTCCTCTATAAGGTTTTTTAGTCTGAGTACCACTGGTGCTGGTGTAGATGGGATAGGTCTGCTGTCCATAACAGTCTTTAGAACCTGCTCCCGCTGTTGACATCCCTGCAGCAGCTAGAGAGTGTGGCTCGTAGCCCTGTCTGGACTGGCTGTGATGATGTCTATAACTCTCAAGGCGTGATAATTCTTGGGGTTCCTGCTGGTAGCAGTGCTGGTTGCCATGGAAACCACTCCGCTCTCTGAAGGACTGCATGACTTCGGCTAGGGGGCTCTTTGGAAAGAGAGAGAAAAAAACAGAAAGAGAGAGGGTGTGCTTAGTGGCTTCTTTTTCTTATCAGTGATCATTCTCTCATTCAATTAATTTGAATTCATTGCTGTGTTTGTCCTAAAACAAATCATATTAGAATATACACACACTTGGTCATTCATAAAATCAAATCATGTATCTCTCAATGAGACTATAAAATTTTACTCTCCCTTACTGCAGCTGCAATCAATCATTGTTGTATTTTATTGAATCTAGGAATCTAGTCTACGTTTTTGGTGGTAGCATCCTCTCTGGTAAATAACTGTGATAGGTGCACTTACAGTATTATTACTAGGTAACACTTTAGTATAGGGAGCAATTTTCACTATTAACTAGTTGCATTTTAGCATTAGCAATATTAACATATAACAGCTGTTTACATACATATAAAGCACATATTCTGCATAACCACATCCCTAATCCTACACAACACTTAACAACTACCTTTGCAAAGAACTAGACTTTGAAATAAAGAACTAGACTTTGAAATTAAGTACAACCTTATTATTACTATTATTATTATTATTAAGTTTCTTAAATACACAATGGTTTTAAAAGACTCGTTCACAAGGATCATGTATACAAACAAAGCATTTTATTATTGGCTCATGAAGTGTTACATTAAAATGAACCAGCAATATATAATTCAGTATTGTGCATGAAGAAGTCTATTATTGGTGTTTTTTCTTGTTTTCAGTCTGCTCTATTTGCATCTTGCCCAGCAATTTAATACAGCTGGCAATACGATTTTTGTGGTAATATTCTTTTCTCTCAGTGTTTTGTAGGCATAGATGGAGGCTGTTCTATTTCTCCACTCCAGTGCTGTAGGCCTGTCGAGGGATGGCCGCCCAGTCCCATCAGACACACACATTATTCATCTCACTAGCGCACCGTCTGAAGCCATCAGGCCCAAGAGCAACGTACTCCCCTCTTAGCAGCCTCCCGAGAGGCTTCACCATCCACTACTGCTTCAGTTGTGCTTGTTTGCTGCTCTGCTTGTTTACACAGTGACCCAAATAGGACCACTCGGGATCTATGCTTTATGCCTTTAAAAATGCATACAGTATGTGGTGGAATGTACATGCTGGCCAGAGTGAGCAAGTGACATGACTGATCATGCTTTCCCTTCCAAAAATTATAGCAATTGCATTAATATGTTTAAGTTAAACATTAAATTTGTTCTCACACAAAGACTTTTTGCAGAATCATTGCCATTCAGATCATCTTGCTTGAACATACTGCATGACATCCACTGTGTGCAGCTGATTAAAGACTTGTGTGGGGCTGTGTTGCTGACACAGCCACAGATCTGTTGAGAGCATGGTCTAAAAGGTACAGTAAGTTTTCTAGGTGTGCTGAGAGGGCAGAATTTGTCTCCTGGGGTGCCCAATAATGACAAAGATACCCTTACTGTAGAACTAACCATGACTGTAGAAGCATGGTCTGGCCCATATCCAGAATGAGGCTAAATCTATGGCTATATTTCTCAAACTTGGTTTCTGTAGTGCTACAAAGTAGGTGTGAATGGATGCCAACTTTAAAAAAAGATATGTTGGTAAAACTCTATTCCTGTTTCTTGATTCACTGGCGCTGTTTGCAGTGTTTCGTCTTCATGTTGTGTTTTTGAGGCTTGTTGATGCAGAAACATAGACTGTGGAGGAATATGTTTAAGCCAGCTGTGAGCTCAATGAGCTTCTACGTACTTTAAGGCAGAATTCCCCATGAGATTTTTCACTACAAAATGCAATCATTCATTAACAGTAGAGTGACTGCATGTATAAACAGAATATGCTTTGTTATGTCTGCATGTGTGTTTATCTCAAATGCAGTCAGTAACCTTTTCTTGATTACATCACCTCTGGAGGCAGGTTTCACTGTCGCCGTCATGCAGATTAAGCGTTGGGCAATCATGTGTCAATTATGCATTACCTATAGATTATGCAGGAAATGAGGAATGGTCTCTTAAAATATCAAACATTTCTGTAATATGTGAAAGAAGTGACAATTTATTATTTAGGACTGAAAAGTACCCTTTTTAGTTAAATTCTTTTAGCATGTATGTCCACTACAGTCATTTATTACATTCTAATTTGATTTGGACGATTCCCACGTAGGAGCACATGCAGTCAAAATCTGTATTAATACAAATTCCCTGTTTTATAAAAAAAGGTGAAGGAATAGTCTCACACTGATGGATTTGAGAAATACTAAACCAATAAACCAGCTCTCTGGCATTTTCAGAATCCTTCATAAAACAGCTTAGTTATGAGATTGAGGGGCACAAGGCGCAAGAAAGACAATCTGCACATAAGGAGCTTTCAACCAAAGCAAACATTGAGTCAGGAAAGAAGATGCCAAGGAAGAAGGAAAGGAGGTGGGAGTGAAGGTCAGGGTAGGGGGTCGATTCAATTTCAGCGCAGTCCGTTAAGGACATGAACTGAATTTGAGGACCAAATTTAATCTGTTTCCTGCAAGAACTGCACACACATACACAAGATGCATTTAGTAAAAGTTCTTTACAACCTGAATCTAAAGGCAAACAGCAGCTTCTAGAGATGATTTGGGGTTAAAAATATTATATAAGGTTTTCCATAGGTGGCTCATATGTCTTTGTAAGGTTCACAGTCGACTGAAAGATGCTAATCAGATCCGAGGCTTTCAACTGGACTGTCTTTCTTGGTCAGGCGTGAGGCCTATCTCTCAGAGATGTCATTTTGATTGACATCACTGCAGCTTTTTACTGACCTTTGAAAGAACAGAACCATACAGAGAAACAGTGGTCTCTGGAAAATAAAGGGTGAAAGGCATTATCCGCAATAGACACCTGGAATGTCTAGAACATTCTGTTCTTCTTCACGGTGCTTAGTAAATAAGCATATGTGGTCGCACTTTATTTTAAGGTCCAATTCTCACTATTTTTTAGCTATATATTTAATTAGTTAACAGTGAGAATTGATCCCTATTCTAAAGCGTTTTTAGATATTTTCAATCATTTTCAATAATTTACCTTTGCAGTAAACAATTCCATCTACATCATATAGAACAAATTTGTTTTTTTTAGCAGGACAATCACTTTTAAACTGTACCTGCACATTTTTAAAGAGTTTACTGTATACCCAATTTGTGTCAGTAGTCACTGAAAAAAGATATGACTTATAGATATGTGATAAAAGGATTACGTAAGAGCTATTGAGTTGATAACTGCCTTTTTTAATGACAGCCTCATCATTCAAAAATCATGAGTCATAATATCAACAATGTAATAATGACTCCATATGACTGCGGAAGCAGGCGATACTTTTTGAATGACTTGAAAGACACAAATCCTCCAATTTGCTTAGAATTGCACTTAACGCTGAATACATTGAGTTATTTTGCTGCTTCCTCTATTAAGAGGCTGCATAGAGTGCCCTTTAAATGCTGAAGCCTGCCACCGTTGGCATGGTGACGCTAAGGGGAGTGAAAAAGCAAACCTGCTCTCCCTGCAGTGAGGTGCCTGGTGCCCATTTCATCTGTGCCAACGGTGCCCAAGGCATCACACCTCAGGGGTCTGAAATAAGAGCTGTTCAGAGAAGGTGCTGGGAATGGCATGGTGAGAGCCCTCTCCCTGTGATCGATTTTTGTCTGTGCATCAGAGTATGTGATACTAGCGAAAGACGCCGAGTGTGTGCGTTTGTGAGGACGCAGGTAAATCAGCTTTAAAGCTCCTCTCCGAGAGCCAGAATAAAACCTAAATAAGATTGAAGTGCATGTTTGCACCAGCACGATAGGCTTTAAGCTGCTTTGTGGCGGACTTAAGAAACATAAATTCCGACTGCTGATTGCGCACAACATCTCTCATTCCTTAGAAGCAGAGAGCGGCGGATACAGCCTTCGTGGCAACAAGGAACAAGCCTGTACGTGTGCATATAACCAGGCACAGTATCTGGGGAATTGCGCCGCTACGTTTAAAAGAAAGAGCCGCTATAAATTGGGGTGCAAGGCTGATTGATATTCTCCATCAGTTCTGCGTGTGCAGGAGAGGGCATTAGCCGAGCAAAAGGGGTGAGGTGCAGCAGATGTAGAGAGAGGGAGGTTTTGCAGCAGGTGAGACCGCTGCGCTCTAGTCTCCCAGTGCTGCGCTCCAGTGAAGCAGCGCTCCGCTTTGATCTCACCCTCTCTCTGCTGCAGCGCTCCGCTGTGGCCACGCTCTCCACACTCACGCTTCTCCCAGCGCATTTTCCGTCCCGAAGATCGCTTACATTGATCTTTCAGACGGAATGAGAAGTCTCAAATGGTGGCGTGCCGAGGGATTATTTTCTTTGAGACAGACTTCATCAATAACGCTGGTACAAAGGCACAGTGACATTACTGGCCTGAAATGCTATATGCCTTGCTGCGCTCAATAAGGGCACAGTCATTTATTTCTCCCTGTGAGGCACGCCACTTCTCGCTCGCTCCTGTTCTGTGCCACTTCAGCTCGGCTAATTGATGATGCGAAGCGGTCGCAGTGTCACTCACGCTAGCGATATCTCTCTCTCTCTTTCACACATCTTTTCTTTCCGTTTCATATCTGTGCACCGCACCCCTGCTCTGTCCTATTTTGGCTCCACCTTAACTACAGATTAACCTTTCTACCCTGAAGCGGGGGACACGCTGGCAGTGACCTTGAGACGAAGCCGTGTGTTGTTGCATGCAGGAGCTCCAGAGCAGTGACAGACAAAGGCCTTGGCTCAAAACCAAATCAGCTGCCAGCCTAGACAGCGTTTCTGGGCAACACACGTATTGGTACTTAGGTGTTTTCTAGTGTTTCCTTAGTGGTTCTTACAAATGCTGTCTAGTAGGCTTTGATGCCTAAAAATGCAGCATAATACCAAAACCTCAGCTGACTGCCCCAAAATGCTGCATTTAAATTCAGTCCTCAAACATGCTGTTTAGGTTAGTTCACTTCATTTTGATAGACAGACTGTGTTTATCCACACACCTCTAGCCCTTTTGTGCTTTACTCCACCACATTTCCCGCGGGCCATTTCCATCGATTTCTCCATTGCTATCAGCTCACAGCGTGGCAAATTGCGCATATTATTGGGGATTGAAAATACACCATAATGGAAATTTTGCAAAAAGTAGTATATATATTGTGACAATGAGGTGATTTTACAGGCAATTTGAAAAAAAATAATGTGTTGTAAAACTTCAGTTGAGTTTTTTTACAGGTCACATGGTGTATGTAAAAGTCACGTGATTCTTTAAAGTACTACTATAACTTCCAAGAAACATCTTGTACTTGGAATATCTTGTCATCTTGTACTTGTACTTCAGTTATAAAGGGCTTCCCCTACCCATATATTTGTTGATACACAGCTGTTTCCTACAATTAAAATAAAAGACGTGCAATATATGCAAACATACCAAGATCCATCGCTATGACATATTGCGAGAGGTAAAAAGGTTTTTTAAAGTTTTTTATCAACATTTATAAAATACCTTAAAAGTTTTAAACAAGTCTATAATGAAAACACGGCTATAGATACCTGCAACAATTGTCAGATGTGCAGTATAGTGGAAGGACATAAAACAGTCAATGTACTCGGTATGAATGACAAAACTGCAGATCTCTGAAGCTTGGCCACAAGATTGTGCCAATTTGATCTATTAAACATAGCAGATCATCATTTCATCCCACGCCCCTCAAAGAGAGAGCACTCTCTGCTCCAGCAACGACAGCTGACATGGACACTCACTTGGCTTGGGCTCTTAGGTCAGTCTAAATGCAGGACGAGTGAAAGAACTGGCTGGAATTCAAGGTTGCCACGTAGAGGATGCGCAAGAAAGGACATTATAATACAATTAAAGGAGAAAAGAAGTAAGCGTTGACAAACTAACTGGTGGGCAAGGTTTTAAAGTGTTGCAGAGGTGCACATGCTGGGGTCTTTTCTATTTTGTGGCAGAACCTCGGGCGATTCCCGGAAGGTGCCCTTGATGTTCCCGGTCTCTTCATGCTCCATGTATGTCATCCCAACTTTCTGCCTTATCAACCACCATTCTGTTACCTGAGGAATGAGCAGGGGAATTTTCTAGCGCTGAAAATCCAGATGGGCTGACACTAAAAGCCTCTCTTTCAGCAATCCACTGACAGCATGGATGAAATCAGAGCAGGGTGAAGGGGTAGACTGCAGGCAAAGCGGGAATGAGATAGTAGATGAGGAAGGGAGGGAGGGATAGATGGTTGAAGATGGAACGGAGATCGTTATTGCCAGGCAGTTTTGTCATTGATTTCCCTCCCCCCTCTTTTCTTTTTGGCATCCTCATCTAGTGGAATCAAATTGACTCTGGGACGAGGCTCCCGGTGTCTTGTAAAATCCTGTTTGGGATCTATTGTTTGGCTTCTTTTAGACCCTAATGCTGACCGCCTCCACACGCCTCTGTGCTCACTTCCTTCGGAACGCAAATGCACACATCCACGCAACAACATGCTCTTTGACAGCGCGTACGAGTCGTTCTGTCTTGCCGAGGCTGGGGTGGGTGGTGGGGGAGAGGATTTGCTCTTTGAAAAGTGCCCACCGATTCGATTGCTCTGTCAGAAATGCTTTCTCTGATGCTCAGAGAGTCCGCGGCTTGCGAATGAGGTCTAAGACAAAGGGACGCACTGGCTTTGGCATATTTATTTCCCGCTCTCTTTCATTCTCTTGTTTTCCTTTTCTCTTGCTGTCTCGCTCTCTCTCTCTGTCCAAACCTTCTGTGCCGCTGTTTGCTAGGGGGCTGTGATTGTGTATGTGTGGTGGGGGAGTGCGGACAGGGATGGCTGAGTGAAAATGTGCTGGTGGATCTCAGCCAAGCCAGTAGAGGGCTGGGGGAGTCGGGATTCTTTGTTCTTTGTTGATGAAAAGCGGCACTGGATCCCATCTACCTCAGCCTGACATCAGGGCACTTCACAAGCAGCCAGTTCAATGTGATTGTATTAAACCCAGGCCCAAATTACTCCAGTCGCCCTAATTAAACTTTAATCTCCAATACCACACAAATTACCTGCAACGTAATTGAGCGAAGAGCCGTGGTTTAAAGAGGGCTGTGTTTGCTGCTGCGAGCTGAAGGGGCTGGATGCAGGGATAGACTGAAGGTCATGTCCTCCTGCTGGGGAAACGTCTCTTTCTCTCTCTTCTTTTTTGAGCTGAGAGAGGACAGTGGTGTCCGTGCTGCTCTGAAAATGGAGCAGTCAGCTGAGGCTCCTGTCTGACTCAATGTGCCCTGCACCTGGGTGAAGTCTACACAATAGCACTCCAGTTCTCTGTCTCTCATCTGCCTGTCTCATTCTGTCACCCTCTATCCCTTTCTAATGCAGTCCTTGTGCCAGTATTCTCTCCCTTTCACCAACAGATCTCATTAACATCTTCAAATTTCCTGTGCAGAAATGTGTGTGTGTGTGTGTGCATGCAGTGTTGTGATTTAGAAATACGATTGATTGCTGTTGATTTGACATTGGGACAGCGGGTGTGTGAAACACCCCCCTCGAGCATTTCAATAGCCATTCAACTTTAATATGAGCCAGGCTACTTTTTATTCCTTATGACACCATCCTTGAAGACTGCAAAGTGAGTTTCACAGAGATGAGCTTTGGAGGAAAGGTACATTGATAAGGCAAGAGCAACACATAAACAAGACCATGCAAATGTTTGGGCAATATATTGCCATGGAGCAGTAAGACCTGTTTCATTATTTTTGTGTATCTAGTTAAAACTTCTCTTCACATTCCATAGCATAGCAGCTGACCTTAAAGATAAAAGACTTCTACAAATACCTGCTGTAGTGCCCCTTGTGGCAATGTTGGGAATGCACATTTTGTAATCCTACACAGTGTAAAATCAAATTTGCACATTTGCGTGAAGTAAGTTTCAAGCCTTAGCCTAGCTGCTTTGGCGATTCTGCAGTCATTTTTATAAACTGCATCAACTACGAATAGCAGCTATGAGGGTTTGAGGCTGAGATGAAATGTGTTTGCGTGCTTGTTTGTGTTTTCAGGAGAGGGTTGTGTGTTTGTGCACAGTGGTTTGAGCTAGGGCTATGTCTGCACATACATGAGCTAGGGTGATAAATATGTGTGTAGTGTATGACAGGTTGTTTTAGGATATTAACTCAGCGGCTCAGTGTACGCCTTACAGGCTCCTGACTCACTGCTGTTTGGATGTTTTAACCAAGTATATCAGCACAGCTGAGCCTCCCTGGAGAGGTACCATCAATCTGAAAATATTTTTACCCTAAGCAACATTCGGTACCTCTCTTCACCATGCTATTTATGTGCGACTTTCATGATGCACGTCTTGGGGTCTTCAATGGTCGCAGGACTTTTACACCCCATATCTGTTTGAAAAACCCACACAGTCTGAAACACAATCTTTCTCAAAGCCATTTGGCAAGGACTAAGAGCTAAATTAAAATACGATTATTTTCATTATTGTATGTTGTAGTTGAAAAAGAGCGGTGTGCATATTCTTCAAATGATCTCCTTTTGTGTTCCATGGAAGTCACAAAATAAAGGAATTTACTTTTTTTGCACAAACTAACCTTTTAATTCACAACCCGAATAAAACCCTGCATATCCAGATCAAGCGGTCCATGCAAATCCTGTCTTGCGAGTACGACTCAGATGAAGGTCTCTTAAAGGCATTGGCATTCGCCTGTGCTGGGTGCTTTGACACAGCGCCACGCAGGAGTCGTGTCTGCACATACATTCTCTGACAGCTTAGAGCTTTGAGGCTGGAGAACACTGTCTCTCCCTCACAAGATCCCCATCCTCACACATGCGAGAGAGAGAGAGACAGAGAGGTAGCGGTGGGGGGAGTTGTGGCTCTGAAGCGTGAAAGCAAATGATGCCGTCGGCCTGCTAAGTCTCTCACCAGAAGGCGCAAACAGCCGTGCCGGAGAAAGCAGCTTAACATCACACACAGGAAGTTCAGGGCCACGGTGCGACAGTGGTGCCGCTGTAGGGCGTGGAGCAGATGCAGATGCCAGCAACTAATGCAAAGACTGGCAGCAGCTCCGCCGATCATCGAGGTGAGCGGCGTGACGCCGACTGCGGAACTGCAGCAGGATTTCCATTCACCCGTGGATTCAGGTGCACGCCGCCGTGTGCGTCATGAATAACTGATTGGAAGCTGGAGGCACAGCAGGTTTGAACCCCCCCCCCCATCCTCACCAGCCTGGCCCATTTGCATAGGATGCTCGATTTGCATACATATGAGGTGAAAGAAAGGACTTGTGTGCCAGAGATATGCATTCCTCCATTGAGAATAGATGGGAAAAGAGAGAAGCCTTTTCATCAATTGTCATAGGAGCCTCCTCTCTCTGTCTATCTCCCTGACCATAGCTAACACCTCAGAGAGCTCAGATGAGACCTCCATTAAAATTCTCTCTTTCTCGGCCCTGTCTGCATGAAAGAAAGGTGGTGACAGTGAAGGGAGAGAGGGAGCGCCGGGCTGACAGCATGCATGTGTGCGTGGGTGTGCGTGCTCCAGCTGGCTATGCGCTGCCGTGGCGGCTCTCTCCGCTGCAATCCCTCAGTTCAAACGCATTGATTCGCTCTGAAGCCTCAATTCCCCCCTACAGACGCGGCCGCAACACCTACAGCAAGCGTGTGTCCCCTCCCCCAGCTTAGACATGCATGCAGGTCTGCAGGAAGAGTCGTGGAAATAAATACAGCACCAGTGCGAACAAGCTTTGATATAGTTTGTATCATTTCGATGTAGTTCAGAAGAAATTTACACCACAAGGCATGAGATGCAGGGCAATATCGTGAATAGCCTAGTATTCCATTTCTGCAGGAACAAGTCAGATACAGATATAGCACCTCTGGGATTGCATCCGGCATGTGTTTTAGTGGATCCCCAACCTTGAATATCCTCATGCATAAATTACATGGAAACTAACAAAAATGTACAGTGTGAAATGGAATTCATCAACAAATTTGTAAATGCATGTTACTGATCTTATTGTGATTTATCTATGCATGTTTACATTTTGAAACCTTATCGTTTTTTATCAAAACATGTTCTCACCAATAGAATGACTGACTTCTCTCTGGTGACATTTGCAGGACTTCAGTTGAACCAAACCCTCTTTCCGTTGCATATCAAATGTACGTCACAATACGGAATAGGAGTACTGTAGCTACTTCCGTCTGTGCTTCTATCTGTTGTCTGTCGCATCTTGGCATATATGCACACGAATGCTGTTTGCTGAGGTTGTCTTAGGAGTCTATTCCACTAGTGTAGTCAGGAGAAAATGATCCTTGCTTGCAGAATAATCTTATTTACATATTCATTTACGCTAATGCGGGTTATTAGGAAACTCACCACGACTGTGCCAATGCTATCAATGCACCTGTTACACGCAATCGACACAACAAGCAGGCGTTGCAATGCAGGAAAACGTAATCCCCTCCACGGTAATGAACAAAGCTCTATGCGCTGCAAGAGCCTGACGTCACACTGTTTACATTGAATCAGCTCCAGTTCTGTCAGCTTTGACGATTATAGCGGGAGAGGTGGTTATGTTGGGGCGCTTGATTAGGCTTTAGACGCATTCTCTCATCTCACAAGCTCACCTGCCAGATTCGTCACTCGCTCAAACCTGCTTGATCTTTCACCAGCCCTTGTTCTGGTTCCACTATTTATTAAGCACTGGGCACAATGCCCCGAAACAAGCACAGTATCGAAACGCAGAAATTCCAAAAGCGTACATCATGTCTGTCTCTAATGAAATGTAAAATAAACGCAGTTTCATACACGTGTTTACTCCAACAGGCATACAGGCGCTCACACTTTGTCGGTGGGTGGCTGTCTGTTTCTCGCTCTCTGTCTCTTTCTCTCAGTCCTCAAGCTCATTGATTTTCTTCCTTACCTCCAGCCTGCCTGTATTAGCCCATCCCATCAGCGCCAAATCACTCCTCATCTGCGCTGGCACAGTTTGTGCAATTAGTCGCCCGCGTCCATGGGGATGAACCAAGGAAGCGTGTAATACTGATGCCTCTCTGGCTCCGCAACGACACCGCCTGGGCACAGAGGCTGGAGCCGGTGCCAACCTTGCCCGCTTTAGCTCGGCTGCTACATCATGTGGCATCTGCAGTGAATCGTCCACCTGGCATGGAGACGGCACAATACCAGCTGACCAGTGTGCTGGACGCTTTTAAGCGGCCTGTTATCAGCGTCATCTCTATTCTGTAAAGTGATAACTGGGTTATTGTACCATAACACCTCAGAGGGGATGATGGACATTTGGTAGAAAGTCATAAAACTCGGTATGTGATGCCAAGATCGAGGGGTTCGACTGATTCCAAAATTTCTTGTAATTCGCAATTCAAGAAATTTGTTGAAACACGAAAGGTTAATTCTCAAATTTTCTGGCTATTCTTTTCCAAAATTAGATGAGACTGTGTCTGTCAATCTCCCAAAAAATATCATAAAAGTTGTTTACATGATATATGGACAGTGCTCCGAGTAAAAGTAAAGTTGTTCACTGATAATCTCGCCCTCTGTGGAGCTCTATAACAGACATCAAAAGCTGTATGTACTACAAAAATGCTGTGTTGCCAAATGCCACTTGTTCAAACCTGCACTGTAAACCACACATTAGATCCACTCTCCAGCTATTTATTTATGTTTTTATTCCAAACAAGTTATGTGTACTTAAGCCTTATTTGGACAGGATTGGTATTATCTGGCAACGTTGGGCGGTTTAGAAACCCCCCACACCTGAAGTTTGTGTGCTGCATTTGCACAGGATCAGCAAAGTTTGAGATTTTACTCAAATGATCTGTTCTACCTGGTATGGTGTCAAGGCTTTGAGTAACATTATATAATATGTTATGTAACATACTATCAAAACACTCCAACGCAGTCTTCATTCTTTGCAAAAGAAGGATTAAAAGATGCGCAGGAAACAAAAACCCTGAAAATATATATACCTTGAATATATATATATATATATATATATATATATATATATATATATATATATATATATATATATATATACATACATATATATTTGGAGCCCCTGTCAATCATTTGAGTGGACTTCCCTGCGTAAATATAATTCTATGTCTATAGTCAATGTTTAATGTCGTTGATAACATTGATATTTTGTTTTTAGGTCGTGTAACCAAAATCCAACATTAAATCACCATCAAAGCCATGTCAAATACTGACGTCAGCCCGATTTTCATTTTCAACCAAAAATGGAACGTCTGTCTGAAGTCATATCTACTGTCAGCCTCACATTACACAGACCTCCGGTGCTTTCTGGGGTTGTACATGTCCATTTGTTACATAAATGTTGTGTAATTTTTGTACCATCTCATCCGACTTGCATGCAAAAACAACGAAACACGAGTCACGAGCGATTAACACGCTTAAGTATATTTTTAAAAAGTACACATTTACAATGTCAAAATAAAAGTTTTATTTAGTAGCCTACATTTCCTGTGGGTTTGGTGAGTGAATTATGATAGAATTTTCTTTTATGCGTGAACATCCCTCATGTGGAGAGAGATAGTGCATGAGAGGTACAGTACCGAATTACACAAGCGTGAGTGTGTGTGTGTGTGTGTGTGTGTGTGTGTTTGAATTAGGGCAGCGGTGAAGAGCTGGGCCACAGCAGGACAGCTCTGTTGTTCCTGAGGGAGGACCTGGCGTGCAGCAAGCTGGATATTTTTAGGAGGGTGACTCTGATGCTAACCTCACAGGTACCCGCCTAAAAAAAAACTGGGGGGGACAGAAGGAAACAGAAGGGCATTTCTTCACGCCGTTTTAGGCCTGAGCGAACCTGCGCTTTCCAGCCATTACATAAAAACGCCTCCTTATTTTGCGGCGCGCTACTCGTTGAAATCCAGGCTAAACAGCGGGAGAGCTCATACATAAAACATTTAAATCAAAGGCATTCTCCTTCCCATCTGTGGCAAAATGAAATTCTTTCATCTCATCATGATTATCTCTCCGCGATGCAAAAAAAAAAACAACAAGAAAAAAAAAGTCGCAGCATCTCTGAAAGCACCAGAGGCCCCAGACGTGAGGACAGGAATTTCTGGGTTTGTGCTTGGTCAACCCGGTGACTTACACACTCTGACATCTGACATATATCGCCTCTAGACAGCGGCGCAGCACCGCGCTCAGTGGCAGCAGGGGCTGAGTGCGGTCATTT
Organism: Puntigrus tetrazona; assembly: GCF_018831695.1. NCBI lineage: Eukaryota > Metazoa > Chordata > Actinopteri > Cypriniformes > Cyprinidae > Puntigrus > Puntigrus tetrazona. The sequence continues at coordinate 26,084,717 of NC_056701.1, forward strand.
CCTATCCTGCTTTTATACGCCGCTTATTTTTGGCTGCGTACGTCAGCGCTGGCGTGCGCGTTCGGCGGCTGAATCACACGCGGCGTCGACAGAGCGCATCTAAAGCCCTCGTTATCTTTAATTCGAGCTCTTTTGATTTTCACATGCATGCAGGTGAAAGCGCCGCGGATTGACGTGTTTCGCAGCGACGAGACGCGCGTGCTTTAATCGTTCCCTGTAGCCGAGCGCTCACATCTGCTCGGGATCGCCTGCCCCCGCGCCGAGCGGCTCGAGCGCGCGCACTGGCCAGAGATAAACAAGCGCGCTCGCGTCTCTGGGGAGGTAACCATGGCAACCGGCGAGCTCATTTCGAGCTGCCTGTCCTAGAGGCAAGACAATAACAGGTTTCAAGGCCAATGTCACTGATTTTTCAAAGGGGAAAGCAATAGAGAAATATTGCAAAACAAAACAAATGCCGCCAATTGATAAAATTGACGTCGCCGATAAAACTTACCGAACAAAACAGACCCAAGGTGTGACTGTAAACATGCAAGTCCCGATGGTGGCTGCTAGCCGTGGACGCCTACTCGTACGCACCTACCGAGTGCTTTATGGCTTAATATGTCCGGACCTGAACATCACCACCGCCTCATCCGAAACTACCCGTAATTCTCTCCTGCCGCGTTCTCGCCTCGAAAATGGAGGCAGTTTTGATCTGGTGCACAAAAGCGAAAGAGCTGTCAGTGTGATGCCTCGACCTACCTTCTAATGGACACGAAGACATTAGAGAGCACTTAGACCTCAACAAATCTGAAAGGGGAGAACAGAGAGGGGGAAAGAGGTATACACACTCCAAAAATCATTGTCTCAATCAGTGCTTCTGTCTCGTTTTCCAGTAACAATATCGAAACATCTTTCAACTATTTATGCGAGACCATGACTTTTTGAGAATGGACTTGGTAAAAAGCGCCAGCCTGCAACTGTTGCATTATCTGATTTAACGTAATAACAAAGTAAAAGTAACCTACGTAAAATAAATGCATGCGGGTAGAATAAAACCACTTGTCAATCACATTTTTAGATTACAATTTGTATCCCGAATTACATTTTCCTCACGCATTTATTTTTTTTTATCAACCTGACTAAATTCAGCAGGCAGCCCTGTCGAATTAAAGATTCGTGATTTCGCTTGGCCAGACTTGTTCAACGGAAATATCGGAAGTGAAACTCATCCAAAAATACAGATTCAGAAAATTATTATTTTTCTGTCGTGTACAAGGACAAAGGAGGTGAGGGGTGGAAAGAGACCACTGAGATTAGAGGAAACGCGACAGAGGGAGGGAGAAGTGATTGGACATTCAGCGCCGGTGCTATAGCGCTTGCAATCCTTATCAATGCATCTGTCCATCCATCCAAGCCGCGCAGCCTCATCTCCCCTGTGATCTCTCTCTTCTCTCTCTCTCTCTCTCTCTGTAATATCTGAAAGAGGGGAAGGAGGGGTGAACAGCAATAAAGCAGACAGCAGCCGCAGCTCTGAGGCAGGCTGGATCAGGCATAAGTCAATAAGCTGGCACATTGCTCTTATGACTTAGGATATATTCTCAGCCTCCTCTGCGAGCCCTGTGGCAAGGCTAGCCTCATTAATACGCTAAGCGCTAAGTTAGCATTATTAGCCAGCATTTCCCTGACCGGTTCTCATTCAGATTTCCACAGCAGAGTGTTGTGAGCCCCGAAAGGTCGATAGGGGTCGCGACGCAGGTACAACTTTGGGGTTTCGTGAACGTGATGCGTCTTCAGCGCCACGCGTGATAATTTGCTAACCTAGCTACCTTAGGACGCTCAGCATACTTTATTCATTTTCTTTTTCGGCAGGACATCCTTCAGGTTTTTTCTCTCTCTCCCGTTTTTCAGTTTTGACAATCGATCTGGAGAAGGGGGTGTTTATTGACGTTGGGCAAGCATGCTGGCTGGTGTCATGTTGACAGTGTCTTAAACAGAACCACACATATATACATGCATTGGTAAGTGTGTGTGTGTGTGTGTGTGTGTGAGGTGTTTGAGAGTGCAGTGCAGTAGGGTTGCAGTAATTACCTTTTGCTCCAGCAGAGGAGGAGGGCGTTTAAACACAAACACTCCCACTAATAAGCCTCATATCAGCGCCATCACACTGTTGTCTCCCATTGACGCAATGGATCACCTCATGAATACTAAATCTAATGAGTGACCTGTCTCCCGAGAAAAAAGGTCAAGTTAAATAAAACGTATATACTATAACCGGATATAAATGTGGAAATAAGACTCATCTCAAAGGAGACCTTCATCAGCTTGTGAAAAAAAGAAGGTTTCTTTTTAAAGGCTAAAGGTTTCTTGATCTATTTTAAAGTATAAATATATTAAATTTAATGCAATGAACTTAAGAACGATTTTTGGGATTGGAAGGACTGACAAGCGTTCAATATATTGTATGTCATTTCTATTAAAAATCGTTTATCATGTTTTTAAAAAAAAAATATTTGTAATTCATTACACATTTGTAATGACATTTCAATTTAGCAGAATACCACACTAGTTAAATTATAATCAAAGTACAAAAATGGCATGCTTTCTGCTAAAACAAGATAACTTTTGATGGTCATTCGTGTTTATTTCATAAAGAGGTAGAAGTGATTGGTCCATGTGCTGAATGAGCGCTAGAACGGCCAAAATGCTATTAAACGATCAAAACTAACATTTGAAGTAACCTGCTTTGTCTTGTCTGTTGACAAGTTGAAGCAAAAAGGAAATAGAGCAGATACTCATTTTTAAAGAAACTCACAGAATCGGTCATCCTTTCATATTCACTTGACGTACGAAATAAACATGAATGCACATCAGACCATATTTTTTTTAACTGTGGAAAGATGTCAATACACACAGTTGCTCAAGTTGAAGTCTATGAAGTTAACCTAATATCCTGTCTGATTTATTTGTCGTACAAAATGCTGTGTTCTTTATTATGATCGGTCAAATCTGTCAGTCAAGCTCTCAGTTCAAACACTGCACATTTATGAAAATTAATTGCACTTCTTTTCACAAGGGTCTAAAAACCTTTTAAAAATACGTAGCCAATAATTTCCTCTTTGCAACGTATTCTAGCCAGGAACCACGTGCCTGGTCAGGAGGATGCTGGATGTATCTGGTGAGTACATTTGTCGGACATAAGAACAAAATCTGCGTGCGACAGTATCTACTTTCAATTATAAACGTCTTTCGAAGATTTGGCTTCGAGAACGTCACAAATTTTCCGGATCCAGTGTTTAGCTCTTCTTCAGAAATGCATTTAGAAGACTGGTACCATGGAAACATGCCTTTGTCTTCTGGCACACGCATAAAATGCGCATTTAACCGTGCTTTTGAGAAATCTCTCGCAGTTTATGTGTAATGTGCATCATATAGTCCAAAAGAGTCCTTGGGTGTGCCACATTAGGCTGAGACTAGGACGGACTTGGCTCAGAAACTCTACAATGAAAGTGAGAGAGAGAGAGAGGAGAGAGAGAGAGAGAGACACATTTCGACAGTGACCTTGGGTCTGTCAGCGATGGATATTGAGGAAGGACTGCGTAAAGATTCAGAGGCTGAACTGAGGGTCCGTAAGCCAGAATCCTGTCACGAATATCACCTCCATTACTGATGTGAGGAGCGGAGGGTGTGGAGAGAGGCGACGCACTTAAAGTGATTTTGTTCCCTCCCGTACCTCGCTATCTGTCTCACTCCACCTCTCGTCTGTGAGGAAAGTGATGTCATCCCGCTTTCACAGAGGCAGGGAAGCGTATTTTCCTGTGTTAGCATGAGGCACATGTCAGCGCCTGATGCATGTATGCAGAAGAACGGCCCCCCACCTCACCCCACCACCACCTTTTCCAGTCTCACTCATTCTCTCTCTCGCTCTTTCTCAGACTTGGCTCGTTCCGCAGCGGTCCACCTCTTTACCTCATCTCCATATTTAAAAGTGCCAGTGTCATTGTGTAGTGCCAGGAAAATGGAGTGATTTAATCAATGGGATAGAGGAGAGAGAGAGAGAGAGAGAGAGAGAGAGAGAGAGAGAGAGAGGGAGAGACGGACAGAGATTAGATCATTGTACAGATGTAAGTGATGTAATGCGCCTCGCACACAATAGCTTTCGTATGCGCCGCCCATCCCTTTTCTCCACCTCCCTCTATTCAAGGAAAGCAGGTGAACAGGTCAAGAGAAAGGCAAGGATGAGCATGAAGCCGCAAACCACATGTTTCACACTTGGAATGCAATCTGCCGCTAGAAGTACAAGTGACAACACCTTTAGACTGTGGCTGGAAGAGAGAGAGAGAGAGAGAGACAGAGAGAGAGAGAGAGAGAGAGAGAGAGAGAGAGAGACAGAGAGAGAGAGAGAGAGAGAGACAGAGAGACAGAGAGAGAGAGAGAGACAGAGAGAGAGAGAGAGACAGAGAGAGAGAGAGAGAGAGAGAGAGAGAGAGAGAGAGAGAGAGAGAGAGAGAGAGACAGAGAGACAGAGAGAGAGAGACAGAGAGAGAGAGAGAGAGACAGAGAGAGAGAGAGAGAGAGAGAGAGAGAGAGAGAGAGAGAGAGAGAGAGAGAGAGAGAGAGAGACAGAGAGAGAGAGAGAGAGAGAGAGAGAGAGAGAGAGAGAGAGAGAGAGAGAGAGAGAGAGAGAGAGAGAGAGAGAGAGAGAGAGAGAGAGACAGAGAGAGAGAGAGAGAGAGAGAGAGAGAGAGAGAGAGAGAGAGAGAGAGAGAGAGAGAGAGAGAGAGAGAGAGAGAGAGAGAGAGAGAGAGAGAGAGAGAGAGAGAGAGAGAGAGAGAGAGAGAGAGAGAGAGAGAGAGAGAGAGAGAGAGAGAGAGAGAGAGAGAGAGAGAGAGAGAGAGAGAGAGAGAGAGAGAGAGAGAGAGAGAGAGAGAGAGAGAGAGAGAGAGAGAGAGAGAGAGAGAGAGAGAGAGAGAGAGAGAGAGAGAGAGACAGAGAGAGAGAGAGAGAGAGAGAGAGAGAGAGAGAGAGAGAGAGAGAGAGAGAGAGAGAGAGAGAGAGAGAGAGAGAGAGAGAGAGAGAGAGAGAGAGAGAGAGAGAGAGAGAGAGAGAGAGAGAGAGAGAGAGAGAGAGAGAGAGAGAGAGAGAGAGAGAGAGAGAGAGAGAGACAGAGAGAGAGAGAGAGAGAGAGAGAGAGAGAGAGAGAGAGAGAGAGAGAGAGAGAGAGACAGAGAGAGAGAGAGAGAGAGAGAGAGAGAGAGAGAGAGAGAGAGAGAGAGAGAGAGAGAGAGAGAGAGAGAGACAGAGAGAGAGAGAGAGAGAGAGAGAGAGAGAGAGAGAGAGAGAGAGAGAGAGAGAGAGAGAGAGAGAGAGAGAGAGAGAGAGAGAGAGAGAGAGAGAGAGAGAGAGAGAGAGAGAGAGAGAGAGAGAGAGAGAGAGAGAGAGAGAGACAGAGAGAGAGAGAGAGAGAGAGAGAGAGAGAGAGAGAGAGAGAGAGAGAGAGAGAGAGAGAGAGAGAGAGAGAGAGACAGAGAGAGGAGTCAACTAAAAAACAGGTCATCTTAAGATGCACTCTTATACAAGGTGGTCTCGTTTTCACAATTACAGAAGCTCCTAACAACTCTGGTCTTATTTAACGAAATAATAATTTTGACCTTGTGGACAGCGTTGGTGGCCCCTGTCAGGTCTGAAATGTGAGTGTCAAGATGTCTGTGAGAAAGACCATGCAGTTCTCTACGTGACTTTAGGATTCTGCCGGGTCTGAATGGGTGGAGATCGATAAAGTTGAAAACAATGAGTCTTCTGTTATGTCCTTTTAGGTGTTATAGAGCCATTGTGTTTTGATAAAATACAATATACAAGATATAGAATAACTCGCTCGAAGGAGATCGGGAATGCATTTAGGTCAGCTTTTATTTTTCGCTGGATTTGAATTTGATTTAGATGATTATATGACTTTATATTTGAAAGCCTATGATGGCTATGTTTTGTTATTTTATATGTTTTTATGGGGTGACAAAGCCTTCCTTAAAGTATTACTTATTATTATTTGCTATATACTATTAGTTTTATTACTGTGCATGCATCACCATTATAAAGTATGGGGCAAGTAATTGTTTTTATTATTCAGTTAGGACACATTAAACTGATTAAAGTATCATTACAGACATTTATAACAATACAACAGATTTTCTATTTCAAATATATCAGAATGATTTCTGACGCTGAACACTGCACTAGTGATGCTGAAAACCTAGCTTTGCATCATTAACACATCCAAATACAAAACAGTTAAAATTGTAATAACATTTCACAATATTACTGCTTTTACTGTATTTTAATCAAATAAGTGCAGTCTTGATAATCACAAGTGATTGTCTCAAACTTTTGAACGGCACTGCAGATTAGCTTCTGCTAGCGTGGATGCTATGCTAACGTCAAAATCGTTAATGCTTTGCTTAGAGAACAAACAAACTAATGCTATTCATATAGTAGAGGCATTAAAAATATGACCACCCACGTCTCTTAAAAGTGATATTATTATTATTATCATTAATAAAAGTGATATTATATATAAAAGTGACATCTAAATCAACCAATGATTGGTGATGGTGCATAGTAAAGCTGCACTGCTTATATTGTCAAACAAGGCTACTCTTATCTCTCTCACACACACACACACACACACACACACACACACACACACACACACACACACACACACACACACACACACACACGTGCTTCTCTCACACATGCACCGCTCCACCTGAAGCTGCCTGAGTGTTAATCAGGCTACAATTATCCACTATAACAGCATTTACCTGCATATACCGGCCTCACGAATGTAACGAAGAGACTTTAACCGAAGCCACTTACAGTATGCTAACCTCATGTGATATTTCATGTACATCACAGACTTAAAGTGTTTACCCTCGCATGTACAACGGCACATTTCTCACATAAACGGAAGAGACAACAAATACACCAAAAACACCCAACGGCAAACGCCGCACGTCTCACGCCGTCGCAGAGTGAAACGACAGTGTGTGTGTGTGTGTGTGTGTGCGTGTGTGTGTGTGGCGTGATTGTTCCTAATTTTGTGGCGAGCCAGATGAAAAGCGGTGATGGATCTGGTGACATTGGGCTCTCAGCGGCATGGAGGCTGGATTGATCAAGGTGGGAGGACGGACGGCTAAAAAACACGGAGCGAGTGAGTGGAGGTGGGGCTCAGTCTTGGCTCTGGGAATTGGTGGCGGGAAAATGGGGGGAGGACAGAACGCTAATGGCCGCGAGACGCAGCTGGCTGCAGACGCTAAAGGACAGAGAGAGACCTAGAAAACGACATTATCCTTTTGTTTTTGCGCCGCTTTTAGCTGCTGATTTGCCCGCGAGAGCGCGTGGAGGCGCATGTTAATGTCAGATCGCAGGAAAAGAGCGGTTCGAGGGCCACTGCTCTTAAGTGACGTAATTAAAGACAAAGTCAGAGTATAACGAAGCGTGAAATCCTCAAATCCTAATGAGAGCAATGAGATTGAGCTGTCTGTCTGTCTCATGAGCACAGTGTTTTGAAAGGTTTCCTGTTGACAAAATGAAGCCAGCTGATTTCCTATCCTCTATAATATCCTTTTTTTTATACTGCGGTGCACCTGTGCGATACTGTACATGCTATAATATGCTCTGCTATGCTAATAACTGATAGCAATACTGGTCGTGGTTCAGTGTTGGCCTTGTTAGCTAAAACTATTCAAACGGCGAGCCTAATTCAAATAGAGTTGAAATAAAAATAAGTTAAACCTAAGCTTTAAGTTAGAACTGTTGTATTGGCAGACAACCGAGAGTTTAGGTTAAGTTATTAAAATGACCAAAGTTAAATGAAAGAAAACACATTATTACAAAAAAATATTAAAATAAATATAAAACTACATTTTATTAATAAATACTATAAATGTATATGAAAAAAAAAACACTTTCTGGTTCTGTGTTATTCATAAACAAGGTTATATTTCATATATTTCCTATATATTTCAGATATAATTTACTCACCCAGATCCTTTAACTAAAACTAAAATTAAATTAAATACAAATATGATTTTAAAATATCAACAAAAAAAATGGCAAAAAGCTAATTTAAAATATTAATTATTATTACAGTATATATATATATATATATATATATATATATATATACACAAAATAAAACACATTTTTCCATGATTTAGATATTAGGAATATTAAGGTATATAATCTAAAAAAAAACATTCTGTCATTATTTATCCACCTTCATTTCATTCCAAACCTGCATATTTTAATATTTCTTTCAAAATAATACTTCTTTATTTATTTATTTATTTCAGCTCCTTTTTTTTCGGATCTAATGTTGTTTGGACCCCGACATTCTTCACGGTATCTTCTTTTGTTCAAAAGTGTACACAGGTTTGGAAGAATTTGAGATTAAGTAAATAATGACAGAATTAAAATTTCCGGACGAATTATTCCATTAATAAATGCAATGAGACGGTACTACACTCCACTGCACCGTACAAACTGTCCACGAAAAGCTACTGCTTGCGTGTTGTTTATCCAGAAAGTGTCAGGCTTTTGTTGTTTACAGCTGCCCTGAAATCAGCTGCTTTGTGTTAAAGCTGCGGCGAACCTCTATTCCCATCAGCCACCTCTGCTCCGAGACCAGCGTGCGCTTCTCAGCATAACACAGAATAAATTATCGTGCCGTATTGGGGTGATAGGGTTTCAGAGCTACATTTAGAATGGGGAGATAGTGACAAGTGCGAGGGGAAGAGAAGAATGAATCAGAGAGAGCGATGGCGAGGCGCGTGCACATGAGAGATGCTTAGTGTTAAAATTGGCAGCTAGACGAGAGAACGAGAGCGGGAGAGAGTGAGACAGGGTCATAGAGAGAGCACCGGAGAGAGGCGGCGAACGTGAGAGAAATTGTTATGGCAAAAATAGATAGAAATGGGCAAAATGAGATGAAGAAAGAGAAAGGGGGAGACGGAAACAAAAGGGTCAAATAGGAAGCGAGAGAGAGAGAGAGAGAGAGAGAGAGAGAGAGAGAGAGAGAGAGAGGCAGACGCAGAGGGTGAAAGGGAAGATGGGTGGTTTTAAAATAGACAGACGTGGAGGGAAGGCAGAGGTGCTGTTTTCTGCTTGTATTACTCTCTCAGCATCTACCTCCATTTCCATTACACACACACACACACACACACACACACACGCTCTTCACTTTCTCAAAGATTCTGCTCCTTTCTCTTTAAATTGCTCGGAGGCTGCCGGGCTCACGTTGACCGCGCTGCAGACTGTGCCCGTGTGCTTGAACACCAAATAAAATCAAGACACAACGCACTACCCGCTTACTACGCTTCTGGTTAAGGCTTTCGGATCGGCAGGGCTTTCAATATCTCTTCTGCTCACCGAGGCGGCATTTATTAGACCAAAAATAGCGCCACTGCCAAACGTTACTGTAAGTTGAAATCTGTGCGCGCGCGATTCGTTCACGTGACCCTCACATATCATTCTAATTGGCTGATTTGACGAACAGAAAGTTCAAAAGAACCGTTTTTGTAACGTGAATGTCTTTACTGTCAATATTAACTTGACTAATAATGATACCACCACCACCACCGGCGCCACTGCTACTACTATCTGTCGTTTTCTAATTATAAATGATTCAGCAACTATATTTGTATGAACTTGACGATATGACCTTATATGGCCTCTGAGGTGTTCAAAATGGTTGCCATGTAGTCGCTAGAGCGTTTCTTTGTAGTTTCTTAAGCATTAGCGGTCGCTGGCACGCTTGTTGTGAGGTTGGATTTCTTACAGAAGCGCAAATTATTTAGCAAATTGGTTTTCCTTTATTCTTTAAAGAGCTCAGAAAGAAATAAATTGGTCAGAAAAACATCTTAGGAACTTGGTTCTTAGAACAAGGTTTTAGACTAAGAAATGTTGCCCTGGCAACTAACTGAAATGCGTTTCAGTACTAGTTCAGGTACTAAAATAACTAAAACTGAAAATAAGGTAAACAAAAAGGTAAATAGCAAAAAGGGCAAACGTTAATGAAAAAGCTCATTATTATTCTTAAAATTATTATTAAGCTGAACCTGTGTGTTTATATGGCTGTGAATGTATTTGTGGAGAACGCAATGTTTGTGTTGATTATTGTAGTATTGATTTGAGCGGCTTCGGTATGACTCACAGCAGCCATGGTAATGCTGTCTGCCTCCACACACACACACACACACACACACACTAATCATTTAGACCCCCCATCTGTCTGCCTCCCTCTCCCATTAGAGACCCACACACACACTTCATTTAGCCCAACTCACCTCTCTCCCATCACACCTCTCCACCACACACACACACACACACACACACACAAACACACGAGGGATCTATCAACAGAGCACATCCTCTTCACATAATCACACACATCATGCACAAACGTAGACACACACACATCCGTCCGTTCGCTTTCTCTGCCTCCCCCCACCCCTGCATCTGTCTGTAGTGCTGCTGTGTGTGTGTGTGTGTGTGTGCGTGCGTGAATTTAAATGCATGTCTCTTTAAATTGCCCTGTGTGTGAATACATGTGCATTGTTGCATGCACTTAAACTCTGAAGATGTGTTTGTGTGTTCACGACTGAATTTACTTGTTGTGTGTGCGTGCTTAATATATACACCACCATTCTGAGTGTGCGTGTGTTTGTGTGTGTGTGTGTGCACTTAACACCATGTATATGCGAGAGGTGAGAGGATTATTATCTTCAGACATGCACACACACACACACACACACATCCACGCACTATGGCACACTCTCTGTCCTGTACAAAGACGTGTGTGTGTGAGAAAGAGATGCTGTGATTAATCTTGCTTGTGTACTGCTGTTTTTAAGCAGTATGCAGTATGCAACACTAAACATTTCAAACCATCAAATGCTGTTATTGTTGCACGTTGAATTTAGTGACGACTAGTCTATGAAAATAATTAAATAGCATGCAAAAAATAATATCATGCGATATCATAGATTAGAAATTAAGATTTGCGTAATCAGCTACATTTGGTGGTTCGACTGTATACTAGGTTAACATTGTGCCTGTAATTATTTCTGGTTAGGGTTAGGTTAGGTCAGGTCATCCTACTGGAAATGGAAGGTGAACACATTGCATTATGGATTGTATTATTTGACAGGAATCTCTGTGGTATAGTTTAATTAATTGCAAATATATTATTTTGTTATTCCATGCAAGCTACCTTCATGCGCAACAGACCGTACATGCTGTTGTGTTGATTACTATGTTATTATATGAGTATGGCATTATAAACATAACTGTACATTTTGACAACTGCAATAGGTTATTTTGGTATTCCATGCATACGAGCTTCCTTCATGCTTATGTGCTGTATGCATAACACATACTGTAGAAACCGTATAGCCACTGTCTTCTCTATTGTATACTACTCTATTGTATACTTAGCAAGTGTAGTATGCCATTCTGGTTTTCCATGCATACAAATTCCATTCATAGTGAAATATGCACACAGCATACTGCGGATATAGTGTGAACAGTTTGTTAGTATGCAATTCTAACCATACTTCATTGTGCTTTGTTGCATACTTCACCAGTACTTCACGTAAAACATACATACTGCAGAAATTTCAAGCAGTGTGTTAGTATTGAATTCTAAACAACAGCAGCATACTCTGTAGTATACTGTGTTCTGCTTGTATACTACACATTTTGGTAGATATAGTAGGTTATTTTGGTATTTCATGCATGAAAACCATTTCATGCACAACATACATACTGCAAGAAATAGTAAGTATTATGTTAGTATGCTATTCTAAACATAACGTCCATAATTCTGTCCGGTGATCAAAACAGTAATACTCAGTATCACATGATCTTCTAATGATATTCTAATCATAACCTCAGTGTTTTGCTACAGTTTGCTAAATAAAGTAGGTTATTTTGGTATTTCATGCATACATGCTCACTTCATGCACAAAACAAATACTGCATACTGCAGAAATAGTGATGTTAGTATAGTATGTTAGTATGTTCTGTTGCATACTACACATTTTGGTAAGTATAGCAGGTTATTTTGGTATTTCATGCACACAAACACCTTCATGCACACCATACATACTGCAAGAAATAGTGAGTAGTATGTTAGTATGCTATTCTAAATATAACATCAGTGTTCTGTTGCATACTACACATTTTGGTAAGTATAGTAGGTTATTTTGGTATTTCATGCATACAAACCCACTTCATGCACAAAACAAGTACTGCATACTGCAGAAATAGTGATGTTAGTATAGTATGTTAGTATGCTATTCTAAACATAACGCCAGTGTTTTCTTTTGTATACTTCCTAAATGTAGTAGGTTATTTTGGTAGTTCATGCATACACACCCACGTTACGCACAAAATACATACTGCATACTGCAGAAATAGTGATGTTAGTATAGTAGTATGCTATTCTAAACACATAATATCAGTGTTCTGTTGTATACTGCACATTCTGCTAAATGTTGTAGGCTAGTTCGTGCATACAAACCTTCTTCATGCACAATATACATATTAAATACTGCAGAAATAGTCTACGTAGTATGTTAGTATGCTATTCTAAATATCAGCACTATACTACAAATTTTGGTAAATATAGTAGGTTATTTTGATATTTCATGCATTAAAAACCCCTTCATGCACACATACATACTGCAAGAAATAGTAAGTATTTTGCTAATATGCTATTATAAACATGACGTCCATAATTTGATCCAGTGATCAAAACAGTAATATTCAGTATCACATGATCTTCTAATAATATTCTAAACATAACCTCAGTGTTTTGCTACATTTTGGTAAGTATAGCAGGTTATTTCGGTATTTCATGCATACAAACCCACTTCATACACAAAACAAATACTGCATACTGCAGAAATAGTGATGTTAGTATAGTATGTTAGTATGCTATTCTAAACATAACACCAGTGTTTTCTTTTGTATACTTCCTAAATGTAGTAGGTTATTTTGGTAGTTCATGCATACACACCCACGTTATGCACAAAATACATACTGCAGAAATAGTGATGTTAGTATAGTATGTTAGTATGTTCTGTTGCATACTACACATTTTGGTAAGTATAGCAGGTTATTTCGGTATTTCATGCATACAAACCCACTTCATACACAAAACAAATACTGCATACTGCAGAAATAGTGATGTTAGTATAGTATGTTAGTATGTTCTGTTGCATACTACACATTTTGGTAAGTATAGTAGGTTATTTCGGTATTTCATGCATACAAACCCACTTCATGCACAAAACAAGTACTGCATACTGCAGAAATAGTGATGTTAGTATAGTATGTTAGTATGCTATTCTAAACATAACACCAGTGTTTTCTTTTGTATACTTCCTAAATGTAGTAGGTTATTTTGGTAGTTCATGCATACACACCCACGTTATGCACAAAATACATACTGCAGAAATAGTGATGTTAGTACAGTAGTATGTTAGTATGCTATTCTAAACACATAATATCAGTGTTCTGTTGTATACTACACATTCTGATAAATGTTGTAGGCTATTTTGGTAGTTCATGCATATAAACCTTCTTCATGCACAATATACATATTAAATACTGCAGAATTAGTCTACGTAGTATGTTAGTATGCTATTCTAAATATCAGCACTATATTACAAATTTTGGTAGATATAGTAGGTTATTTTGGTATTTCATGCATAAAACCCCCTTCATGCACAACATACATACTGCAAGAAATAGCAAGTATTATGTTAGTATGCTATTCTAAACATAACGTCCATAATTCTTTCCGGTAATCAAAACAGTAATACTCAGTATCACATGATAATACTGCTAAATATAGTAGGTTATTTTGGCATTTCATGCATACAAACCCATTTCATGCACAAAATAAATGCTGCATACTGCAGAAATAGTGATGTTAGTATAGTATGTTAGTATGTTCTGTTGCATACTACACATTTTAGTAAGTATAGCAGGTTATTTTGGTATTTCATGCTTACACACCCACTTCATGCACAAAACAAGTACTGCATACTGCAGAAATAGTGATGTTAGTATAGTATGTTAGTATGCTATTCTAAACATAACGCCAGTGTTTTCTTTTGTATACTTCCTAAATGTAGTAGGTTATTTTGGTAGTTCACGCATACACACCCACATTACGCACAAAATACATACTGCATACTGCAGAAATAGTGATGTTAGTATAGTAGTATGCTATTCTAAACACATAATATCAGTGTTCTGTTGTATACTACACATTCTGATAAATGTGGTAGGTTATTTTGGTAGTTCATGCATACAACACAATATACATATACCCCAGACATTGCGTAAGTAGTTAGTAGTTAGCTCTTCTAAACGACGGCAGTGTGTTCTGTTGTATACTATGCATTTTGCCAAACACAGCAGGGCACTTTGGTATTTCATGCATACAAACCCCCTTCATCCACAGCATGCATACTGCAGAAATAGTGACGTTAGTTCTGTAGTATGTTAGTATGCTACGCTAAACAAAATGGCAGTTGTACACTACGCATTTTGCTAAACGTAGAAGGTCCCTTCATGCCCAACATACTGTAGAAATAGTGAGCAATATGCTAGTACGCTATTCTAAACGTAACTGTCGTATACTACACATTTGGTGTTTGATTCTCATTTTAGTGTTCTTCTTTGCATGCTACACATTTCGGCAAATTAAGTAGGTCGTTTAACTCTCTTCACGCATAAGACGCGTACCGCAGAAGCAGCACGGGTAGTACGCTCTATTTTCAAGCACGGAGTACTTCTCCAGAGGCGCAGAGACAGACAGCGCTAGCGTGGCGGAGGACTGCTCAGCGCTCTACAATCTGATCGCCTACAGCAGGACGCGGGTGTTAGCAGTCTGGGGACAGGGAGAGCCGCAGAAGAGACGGCCGAGAGAAACGGAAACGCTCTATTTGCGCGTCTTAGTTCAGACAGACTAACAGCTCCGCGAGTGGGTCCGGAGTGTGACTGACATTAATAATGGAAGCGCGGCTAGTTAGCGTCAGACGGCCGAGAGCAGTCTGCGGCGTGACAGCGTGCTCTCTGACCGGCCAGCGCGTCCGTGCGCGCGCGCGCGCGCGTGGAGGAGGGGAGCGTTTCTGTCACTCCGGCTTTTGCGGCGTCCGCTTTGACGGGCCCTCCCAGGCGACGGAAGCACCGCAGCCTACACGCACTCATAATTACACACACATCTGCAGACGCGCAGACACAGACAGACAGGCAGGCAGGCGGCGGGTTGGGCACCTCCGCGTCCCTTCATCTGCAGCGTGCTCTCGCGCTCTCTCTCCTTCGCTGTGTTTTGACGTCGCGTGCGTGAGTGCGTGCGTGCGCCGGCAGCGCGCCTGCACCATTATCAGCTTAGCGGGCCCATTGTCTTCGCCGGTGGTGCCGTGCCGAGGGCACTTTTTTTTTTTCCTGCTGGCGGAGGGCCCGTATTCACACGCAGCAAAGTTCAGAAGCCTCGTGCCCCCTCAGATTTTTTAGCTAAGTGGATTTCGCATGCAAATTGAACGGCGAAGACTCCCCTTAATAATTAAAGCGATAGTTCATCCCCCCAAAATGCTGTCTTCAAAACATATTTAACGAAACATCAGCTGGTAGCCATTGACTTTCATAGTATGGGAGCATGGGAGAAAAATACTATGGAGGTCAATAGCTACTTATTTAATACATGTTTGTATCTTAACAGGAATGATGTTTGTTATTAACATTTATTATGTAAATAATATACTATATAATGTTATTGGCAATTAAATATAAAGTATGCATATTAAATATATTTTTATTTAGTTTAAATGGAAATAGTTGAGTTTAGTCATTTATTAGTACACTAATACATTTAAAATATAATTATAATTAAATAAATATAATATAAATATAAAATATAATTACTTGTACATCTAAAAATATATTTAAAATATGTATTAAAATATATGTACATATTAAAAGAATACACAACTAATTTTAACCAAGTACTTGTGCTTTAGTATGTCAGGTAACATAAAAACAGGCATTTATTTACAGCGGGACAAACATTTATTTCAACACACTGACTAAAACTTAATATTTTTTGATGCTTTCAGCCTAATTCAGTATTATTAAAGTGGACTTTTAAAGTGCACTTAAGTGTGATAGATTTAAATTGCCGTTTTATTTGCATAATGTGATGTTCAGGCAAATAAGATGACTTGTAGGATTTTTTAAAAATGAACATTAGAAATAATTAGAAATAATCACGAAACGTGGGAAAATAAAATAATACTAATGAAATAATAAGCCACTTAAGTGTACTTCAGGACAATGCAATCACTGTACATTACTGTTTTTTTTTTTAAAGTTGATATCTGTCATCCGATATCACTCACGTTGCTCAAAAATGTTTTAGCAAAAAAGTTTTCTTCTTAGGTCACGTCTTCTAGAGCAGCAGCCACTGGTGCCCACGAACATGTGCATGGCACCCCAGCATCAGCTGCTCTCTTCCTGCTGCCTGCACTAAACCTTTTTTATAAGGCTTTAATTGTATTTTTCTTATAATGGTAAGTAGGTGCGCTGTGGTTGCCATGTGGACAACACATCAAAACAACTTAGACTGAGAAATAGCATTGCTATTCATGTCGGCCTTGACGTAAACAGCACAAATAAATGCAGAACTTCGGTGTAAGTATCCTTCCGCTGCATGGGTTATATATGTTATATCACACAGATAAATAAATACATAAATCAGTGGCTTTTTCAATACCACAGTGTAAAAAGCCATACCTTAAAAGGCTTCACATACCAAAATGGTCCTAGCTGATCGTACATAAAATACTGAAGTTTTGGTTTTCACAAAAAGAAATTTGCATTTGACTAAAAATATATATATATATATATATATATATATATATATATATATATATATATATATATATATATATATATATATATATTTTATAAGATGTACTTAATTTTTCTTGAATTTCGGTCAAAACATTTCAGAATAAATAACGATCCGTTTCAAGCACGCCACTATTTGTTAGTTTATGTTATTGGTTTTCTTCATAAAAACTAATTTTCATAATCTAGTATGAACGACTGCACACAAAGAGAAAACAATATTATATCAAGACTGAAGTTTTGAAGTGTACTCTATTTTATTAGTACTTTCTTCATACTTTACCCAGTTCTTAAGGCATATTTAAATGATTTCACAGCTTTTATTCAGTACTTTTAGTGGACCTTTCTTTTTAATAAAAATAAAATGATAGTTTCAGAGTGATTATTACAGTTATTAGAGTTGTGTGCTGTGTATATTTAAGAAAAAAATGTCATGTGTATATATTAAATATATTTATATATAATTTGAATAAATTATATCAATGTAAATAGGCTACGCAAAAAAATATGATTTGAATTTACTACACTTTTTCAATTTATTTGATCTACATTTAACTAAATTTGATTATATGTAGCTAAAATAAAACGCTTTTGCAACCGCTTGCCTTAAAAAATTATGTATATATTTTTTCAATATACATTTATTAATATACATAGATATTAAGTGTATTTAATGCGTATTTATATATGCATAATAAATATACGTAGTACACATACATATGTTTTGTAAAATGCGATAAATGACGATTAATCGTTTAACCTTTTGCGCTGGTATATATAAAAAAATGTAAGCGTAGCTATTATCCAAGATGCATTCTGACAATGTCTTAATGTAATTCTGCCTTTCGTATTTAAATGGTGATATTTCACTGCGGTTAAGGAAAAGATGGTCGGTGCATTAAAAAAAGCAGATAGAGAAATCATATATTGCGTGCATTTTCCAAATCTAAGACGAAGGTGTGTTTTCACGGCCCACTTTACTGATCTTAGGATACACGCGTCCCCCAAGAGATGCTCTGCGTCCTCCCCCAACCCCGACACACACACACACACACACACACACACACACACACACACACACACACACACACAGCCAGCCAACCGCAAACACAAAGCTGCGTGTACCCCAGCGAACGTGAACGCTGCCCCCAATAGGTGAAGGCCGTTTGATGCAGCATCTACCCGGATCCACAGGATCTCCTCAAATCAAATCGCCTGTAGCGCTACGAAAGGACTAGTTTTCGGTTCGTTTTCGAAAGCGGAGCCCGCTCCGACTACAGACAGCGCCTCGTTGTGTGGTCTCCGCTCCGGCAAGGGGCTCGCCGCTCCCCCTCGCCCTCTTTCTGACGCTTATATAACTCAAACGGCCGTTTGAAGCTGCAGAACTTTTCAAATGCTTTTTGTGCTGCTGTGATCACGGGGCGAGAAAGGAAAATCATCTGCAACGGCGCCCCGCTCGAAATCACCCCCACCCCCTCTTCTCTCATCTGTTGCCGGCCCCCGAGAGTCGTTAAAAAGTCCGAGAGCGGCCTCGGAGATCGCCCCCGAAACCTCACACCAGCGGGCTACCTGTGGGTGCCCTTGATAGCGTGGCGCTCGGGCAGGCCGGGATGTGCTGATGCTAGGTGGTAAATTGGTCCGTGCAGCTGGTCTCTCCTGAGGGGATGTGGTATGGATCGCATGCAGTCAGAATTGGGACGCAAATAAATCACATGCAAATGCTTCGGCTCCGTCTCTGCGGGGCTTGAACCTGCAGCTCCGCCTCAACCGTTAGCTTCAAGCTTTGCCATTTACGCGGAGAGTCTTTTGCCCTTTTTCTGCTTGTCTGTGTCCTTGGTGAAGCGAGACTGTTACTGCTGCTTGCGCTTAGGGTTAGGGGCTCGTTCTGAACCATTAACCCTAATTACAAAAATCCTTTATTGACATGAACTTCAGATCACACGGTTTATTGAGGAAGATCTGGTATCTTTATAACGGCCTCAGAAGCAGTCGAAGAAGATACCAGCGAGACCTGCTCGCGACCTGTTTGGAATAAACACCTTAATAACCACCAAAAAAACACAGGGTTATTATTTTTTACATTTTTCATTTGGTTTTTGTTTCTACGTCTCAGTTATTATTATTATCAGTTTTGGTGATAAAATATATTTAAGGCTTTATTATTTTTAAGGGAACTGCACCATCAAAAATGTTTAACAGCTTTAAAATTTCTAGTATTTTTGTTTTATTTTTGTGCTTTTTAAATAAAATTTCTATTTTAATCTTAGCTTAACTTTTAGTTTTTAATTAAATTTTTATTTAGATTTTTGTGAGTTTTATTATTATTATTATTATTATTATTATTACCAATTTTAGTTCACTGTTTAACAGTAATATATTTCTCATCACGATTAAGTGTAAAGTTTGAAAGTTGTATAATAACATTAACAATCAACAGTTAATACATTTTATTTTAAATTCACTCACGTTTTATCTTTTTGTTTTAAATGAGTTTAAATGTTTATTGAAATAATTAATATTATATAGCTATCAAATAATTAATCGTGATAAGTTTTTGTTTACATAATATATGTCTGTGTACTCTGTATATTTATTATGACACATGCATGTATATATTTCAGAAAAATGTTGTTTATATATATATATATATATATATATATATATATATAAACACTATATATATATATATATATATATATATATATATATATATATATATATATAGTGTAAATACATTGGAATACATAATAAATATACACAGCAGAACACATGCATATATTATGCAAACAAAAACTCTTATTTTGTATCCGTTTAATCGTTTGACAGCACTAATGAATAATAATAGCAGTCCTAGATCTAGGGTATCTTTGTGGCGGGAGGCAGACACCACCCATAGTGTCAGAAGAAAGGGAAAACGAGAATCCAACACACGATGCTCATACCGCTAAGTCATGGTACCATAAGAAACCGCAACAACATTACAGCCTCTTTTGGACGGTTTCTGAGGCGGGAGGTGCGTCATCGAAGCTGCGCATGCGTCCGTGTGTTCACTAGCGTTCTGGGCCAGTGGACTGGTAAATACAGCGGCTGTGGAGTGGAAATGAAGGCTGGATCTATTTGGAGAAACGCTAGATGACCTTCCTCTGAGCTGGATGACATCCAAGCGCTTTCACTGCGCTACCACCGACGACCGGACGTCACGCTCCCAGCCGCACACAGATGTGTACGTTCACACACACGTGGACGTGAGGGGCGTTAACACACACACACACAGACATAAACAACAGGCCGTGAGTACATTAAGCACAACCACACACACACACACACACACACACACTCAACAGCCAAGAAAAGAAAAGCTCAAGACTTAGGTTAGCCGCCAATACGTGTTGATCACCCAACATGGCTTTGATTACCCTGAGAAATCATATCATATGTGAAATAAAATCATGCAGGTGGCGCACAGCAGCTAAAAATAAAATAAATGATTTTTAGGTGGATAGTGGTTTGGTGCGTCACAATGTTTAGCCGCTCTTATCGGATCAAAAATACAGTAAAAAAATTGTAATTGCATCCAGTCTTCAGTGATCCTATAGAAATCACTTTAATATGCTGATCTATTCTAATCATTACCGGTGTTGAAAATGCAACACATTTTTCAGGATTCTTTAATAAATAAAAATGTCAAAAGAACAGCATGCGTTTGAAATGAACTAAAAAAAGTAAAGTAAAAATTTAAATCGCAATAAATCTTTTGACAGCACTAAGGTTTATTTTTATACTTTATAAATATATATATATATATATATATATATATATACATACATACATACATACTATATTCAAATATAATTAAAGATAATTATATATATATGGCCAAATCAAGTTGTTTATACTTCAACACTACCAAAATCGATTGATGTTTAATCGTCCTGACATATTGACCAATCCTGCGAGTTTAGGGTGAGATTTGACCAATGGCTGATGAGGGAGCGTTCTTGGTATTTGAATCTACGCCCACATCGGCATCAAACCAATCAGCGTGTTCGCCCGTTAACATGCAACCGTTTTACGGCCCTCTGTCTCCCATCGATACGTCCGAGCGAAACGCTTCCGCCGGCGTCGATTCATCACGGTGTCACGGACCCGACCCCTGACCGCCCGGCTCGTTGTTTATTTCTTCTCTCCGTCCATTCATTTCCTGTTCTCCGCTCGTTCGGAGCAAGACTGCTGAGCCTAGTGCTGCAGAGACAGCAGCATCTGGAGATAAATAATTCCTCCATGGCTCCTCTCCTCTCTTCCTCCCTCACGCGCTCTGCCCCGTCCTGACCTTATGGATCTGTTTTGAGCCGTGCCAGATTGTTGCTCAGGACTCTCGCACCTAGAAAACAGCGGAAAGGGGGAGGGGGACGCTGTCTTTCCCTCTCTTCACCTCATATCCGTCTCTCTCTCTCTCTCTCTATCTAATTTCATTCCTATCACCTTCTATTCTTGAAAGAGCCGTGGGTTTCCGATCTCTCTCTCTCTCTCTCTCTCTCTCTCTTGTTCTGTTTTTCACGGTTGTTCTCTGACTGACCCTCAGGTGTGTGACAGTTTCAGGGGATTGCATCAGCCTCCTTGCTACATTCGGTATAGTCCTGACAAAAAATATAGGGCCACGGAGAGCTGGGCGGCGGGACGGTATACACCGTGAGATGCTAGAAATTCGTCAAGCGCTACGGATTTAGCTAGAATGCTGTGTTCGTGTGGGCAGGGCCGCATTAGGTTATTTTCCGTTACGGAATAACGCAAATACGGAGTGCGTCCCGAGACGACTAAGAACTTGTTATCACCGAGGGCAGTCACGTGAAGCAGAGTTTAGCTGTTTGTGGTTGCCGGGCAACGTCGAAACGGAATTCACATGGAACACCGCCGATGTGTTTACATCAGCTCTTTCACAGCAGCTTCTTCGACGCCGTTCGACCAATCAGAGAGCAGAGTCGCTGGAACGCCGGAGTCAGGGTTGTGTTTATTTTCATAATCCCGTCTTTTGATTTCCGTCTACCGATTCTAAGTAAAATATGTTTTAATGAAGCGAGACGGTTAAAAAAAAAGAAGAAGAAAAGAATAAGATTTACCGGATTAGCTAAAAATAGGCATCGTACTGCAAAAGCGTTTGCTTATTCAGAATTATTGCGTTGTTTTTAGAACTAAACGAAATAAACAAACACCCCCTGCCCCTAGATAAATAAAAATAAACTCCCTTAAATGTTAAATTGATATTTAATACATTTTACAATCTTGTTTTAAGCATAAATCTGACAAAACAGCAAGGTTCAGGTTTACAAAAAGATCACTAAGAAGCAATTAGCACAAAGATATTCTCTAAAATATTCTCTGTCTGTTTAATTCTGGATAATCCTACTTATATATATATATATATATATATATATATATATATATATATATATATATATATATTTTTTTTTTTGTAAATATATCTTGAGTGTATTTTATGGAATGGTTTTATGCTTTGTACTTACAAATACATAATATAATAATAATAATAATAATAATAATAATAATAATAATAATAATAAATGTAAAAATAACTATCACTTTCACTTCTGAAATATTTTTTAATTTACTGGATTATTAAAAATATATTATATATTTATATTAGCATGAATTCTCTATATAAAAAAAGATCTATTTTATCATACATTTTATCATTAACTTTTTATAATTATAAATGTCAAGTTATATTACCATGATATAAAATGACTCATAGCATGATATAAGACTGGTCATACTGCCCGCCCCCTGCAAGTGTGTGTGTGTGTGTGTGTGTGTGTGTGTGTGTGTGTGTGTGTGTGTGTGTGTGTTCGGCACATGATCTCGTCTGCTGATGTCTTGGGTTGTTTTACATGCAGACTGACACTCTTAACCTTGGGAATACAGTTCCAATGTTTTTTTTGTAGATTTATCTAGTGTGTTATTGCAGATGTTGGTATCGGTTTTCGTCCTCTCTAATTCACTCACATATTCATGTCATCCCTCCATTTTTCTCCCCTGCCTTCATATTCCTCTCACCTCTCTCTCTCCTCTCTGTATCTGTCCGTCTCACACATACCAACCACACACACACACACACACACACACACACACACACAGAGCACTCTCCGCCTGTCAGTCACACTCCTTCCGCGCACACACACACACACACACACACACACACACACACACACACACACATCTCTAAATGGATTCTTGCGGAGAGGGGCCGTCCAGAGCATCAATATCAGTCAGCTGTGACACTGCAGTCTCAGTGCAGCGTTTAATAGGTTAGAGCTGTCTTACCCCTGTGTTTCCTTGATCAAGGGCACGGTGCATGCAAAATAACACACACACACACACACACACACACACACACACACACACACCAACGGAACAAATTCCCTTGAAATGCAAGTAAACAGACCCTATGCTTTCCAGTACACCTCAATCACAAAATCATCCTCATAGCATCGCGTAATACAAAAAGCAACACATACTGCATGCGCATGACGTGTCGTCAACATAAACACGAGAGCACGCCGACTACGACACAAACGCACAAGTTCGGCGTTGTTTTTGGTTTCGCCGCCGTCAAACACAAGCGCGGGTCTTCGCGTAAAACACGCGCCGCATACGCGTAATGCGTCTTTAACATAAACACGGGCGCACGTCGAGATTTGTGTTTTGCTCTCCAAATAAAGGTCTGGTCTGGCGCGTTTCAGCTGCGCACCCGCACGTAAACACGGTGCGCGACTCGCGTCGAGACCGAATAGTGTTTAAAAATACCCAAAATAAAGGTGCTTTTTTTTTGGCCACGCGTGATTCCGTGTAGAACCTTCGACATCAGTGGAACCAGAAAGTATAAACAGATATTTTTAGATGACAAAAAAAGGCTCTCAAAATGATGGCGCGCACACACACACACACACACACACACACACACTGGGACCTGCTAAATACAGCTTTGGCTCGAACAAAATAGCTCTCTCGCAGAGTATCTGTTGCAACCTAAAAGTTGCCAGATTGGAGATCAGCTCCGTGGCTTTCGAAGCGGGGATGCGCGCGGGAGCAGACTGAACTCAGATCAGGCTCGGAGCGCAGCGGCAAAAACACATGGGCATCCTGTTATCCAACACGCCCCCCTGTCCCCATGCACGCAGCTCCATCCCGCATTCCCCGGCACTCATCCATCCATCCCTCCATCCGTCCGCTCGCGCTGACATTAAGCCCCTTAAATGCGGAGAAACATGCGTCTCTACCTGCGGTGGTGCCTGTGCCTGGATCCCGGTGCTCTGGATCAGGGCTGCAGCCTCCTGCAACGCGGAAAATGGCAGATATTCCCTGTCAGTGGCAGACTCGTCTCTCTCTCTCTCTCTCTCTCTCTCTCTCTCTCTCTCTCTCTCTCTCTCTGGCGCGTGTAGTCGCTCTATTTCACTTTCCTCCTTCCCTTTGCTGCCATGTTCGGAGCGGGCGGGGGCTGGGGCTGGGGTGCAGTTTGGAGGAGAGAAGGAGAGGAGCGTAAAGGAGAGAAAGGGGGCTCAGGGGGATAAGAAAGCAATTAGAGGGCAGTCCTCTCTTACTTCCAGACGGAATGTATAATGGAATTAGCTCAGGGGGGATCGCAGCCCGTCCGCGAGCCAGTGAGAGATGGATGTATGTGTGAATGCTGATTTGTGAAGGAGGGAGTCGATTGGAGACCACCTGCTCTAGCTGGGATAGAGAGAGAGAGGGAGAGAGAGAGAGAGAGAGAGAGAGAGAGAGAGAGAGAGAGAGAGAGAGAGAGAGAGAGAGAGAGAGAGAGAGAGAGAGAGAGAGAGAGAGAGAGAGAGAGAGAGTCAGAGAGAGGCTGCCTCACAGGTTAAGATCTCAGCTTCAGAGGCTGCTCAGGTTGTGTGTGTCAGAGCCGCTCTGTGTGTGTGTGTGTGTGTGTGTGTGTGTGTGTGTGTGTGTGTGTGTGTGTGTGTGCGGGTCGAGAGAAAGAGTGCGGCGTGGATCACGAGGCAGGAGTTGAAAGAGTTCACTTGAGATGGGGAGAGACCCACAGGAAAGAAAAATCACAAATGAGATCTCTTGAATATTTCAATTATTATTACTTTTTTTTTCCTAGACAGCCCCGAGATTGGATAGAGGACGAATGGCTCGTTTGTACGAGAGCGCGCGCCTAAACGCCGTCGCAGTTAGGCCTAACGTTGAGCTTTTTAAATCCGCCTATTGTATGAGTCATCCGGCGCTCGCAGGGATGTGCAGATTTTTCCTCCAATCGGGCGATCGCTGCAACGGGAAGGTCCCGCCCCCTAAGTCGCCCGCAGCCAATTAGGAACAGCAAAACGGGGACAGAGGCTGTAGCGTAAACAAAAAGACGGTTGGCTGTTTAAAAACAGGGACGATCGATATCTGCCTCAACTTCCTGTTTCAAAAGGAAGTACATCGCGCAAGAAAAAAATCTTGCTGTGTACTTCACATCTTAAAAGTATGCTTAGAGATAAACTACAATACTTTACTATAATATTTAAAAAAAAAATAAAAGGCCTCTTGTCTTATGTGTGACAAAAACACTCATAATCGTAATTAATTGTATTAAAAAAAAATATATATATATATATATATGCTTTATTTAAATATTTAAAAATGTGCATTTCCCAATAATAAATAATAATTTTAAAATAATTATTTATTCATTTATTTAGTATTTAGGAATACCAAAATGAGAACTCTTATGAAGGTTTCATAATAATAATAATAATAATAATAATGTCATGAATTCTGCCCGACACCAGAGGTCACTCTCCCCACACATGAACTGTCACACCACACAGACTGTTGCTCATCACCCTGGACTTCACTCCTGTGTTCGCTCACCAGGTTACACGGCTGCACCCAGTCAAACAAACGCTGCATAAACCCTGGATTTCTCTCTGTCTAGCATATATCACTCTCCTAGCCACAGCGACTCTACCAAGCTGTGTTTATTTTTCAGTTTAAGTCCGGTATTGTTCTGTGTCTGTCACTCCCCTTCAGCTCCTAGTTTTAAACTTCCTGTTCAAGCACTTTGACCCCCTCCTGTTTTTTGACCACGCCTCTGAATAAAAGTTTGCACTTGGATCCACCCGCTTCTGGTCTGGCACGCCCATTACAAACAATAACAATTATTATTATTATTATTATGAAATTAAAGGCCTCTTAAGCGTGTCAAAAGCACTCTTAATTTCAACGAACTGCATTTAAATAGTGTAAATTATATTTTATTTCAATTTGCAACCCGCATAGGCGTATTCTCTTAAAGGCCACTCTTTTCCGTAATCTGGTTTTAAAAGGTATTTATTTATTTTAACATCAAAATGTGAGATTTTAATACGAAGCCCTCGTAATTTCCACATAATCCACATTAAAGACTGAATTATCTGAGCTATGCTCTCCATATAATAATACTAATTCGGTGTATTATTTTAAAATACGCATTTTCTTTAATAATATCCTCCTCATTTGGCCCCGAATCGACACGGAAGAGCGAATTATCTGAATGTCGTCCACATAAACATGGAAAAGACGCATAAGTTAGAGACATAAGAGAGTTATTTTCCTCCGGGGAGAAGCACAGAGGCTGCAGGGGGAGGCTGGAGAGATTTTTATGATGCAGAGGCTCGTGCCAGTGACTATGACTATGAAAGTGTGTGTGTGTGTGTGTGTGTGTGTCCTCACTGACAAGATAAGAAGCGTGTGTGTGTGTGTGTGTGTGTGTGTGTGTGTGCGCGTGCGGGTCACAGATTGTGCCATGAATAAGAATAAGCCGAGCACACTAAAACCTTTCTGCCTGTAATTGCGGGTCCACCTCTTTATACTCTCTTTAGCAGCATCAGATCAGAATCCAGAACGCGCTCCTAAGTATCGCTGCACAACAGCCTTCATCTCTTATTCATCTCTGTCGGAAGTGCAGCGTTCACATTAAACAGGCGCTCCGTATTAAACGAGCGGATTGCCGGTTTGTGATCGTGCTCTGACGCCGCCCGACAGTATTTCTCTCTTGAAGTTTACCGTCAGAGCCCAGCAGAGTAACCGATTGATTTGGGATTTCATTTCTCTCCAGACACGCGCCACTGTGCGACCTTGACGACGCAAGACCAGACGGATATTTCACATGCGGCTTCCGTATCTGGAATAACAAGTCATAAACTACTCTGAACGAGGCTGCTGCTCTGACTTTACATTTATTCGATGGGATCGCGTACAAAAAAAAAAAGAAAAAAATGAAATAATGAAAACATTTAAAAATAATAATAATATTTTAAATACATTTATTAAAATAAATGTAGTAAATAAAGACAAATTGAATCAGTAAATATTCTTTAGTGAAGTAATTTAATAAATAATTATTCCTGGTTTCAGAAAAAATAAATAAATAAATAAATAAATAAAAATAATATATATATATATATATATATATATATATATATATATATATATATATATATATATATATATATATTCTCTAGTGAAGTAAACATTTATTTATTTATTTACTGACTAAAAAGGAAAGTTAATCCTGGTTTCAGGAAAAAAAAAAAAAAAAAAAAAAAAAAAAAAATATATATATATATATATATATATATATATATATATATATATATATATATATATATATATATACTTTCAGAAATATATATTAAATATAATATATATTAAATAAACACACAAAGAATCTATTTTGAAAATATTTATGTATATACATTTATATTCCTATATTTTATATTATATATAGCTCTTTAATATACAAACATAGCATATTTGTCATAAACATATACATGCATGTTCTTGTATTCGTAAATACGTAATAAATGAATTGCGATTGTGACGATTCTTTGGCAGCACTTAAAAAGACTGATATTTAATTATTTTACATATAGTAAATAAAATAAAATAAAATAAAATGAAAGACTGATATATAATACAAAACAAATTTCACTGGCCACTCTTTTCCATAAAATGGCAAATAAAATACGATTAAATAAGTGAAATTTAATCTGTGTAAAATAAAGTCCTGAAATGAAATCAAATATAATAAAGTAAATCATCCTGCAAGTATAATAAATATAACCCATTAAGACTATATTACTCACATGCATACTTTTTTTTGTCGTGTTTTTTTCTTTTAAATCTCGCACGCATTCCTGTATTATTCGTGATGGACAGACAGACAGACAGACAGACAGACAGGTAGATAGACACAGATTCATTAACGGCTCGTTGAGGGGGAGCTTTAGTCACATGCCCGTCTCTGTTTGGGACAGACTAATGAGGCCACCGCGCAGCAATTAATGAATGTCTGTTTCTTTCTTCTTCTCCATTTACTTGCTCTTTTTAACGGTGAACGGATGCCTGACACAGAGGAGTCATGTTAATGAGCGCTGGGTTCGGAGAGAGAGGGATCTTTGGGTCAGACGCTCTCATGAGCACATGAGCCTCATGATCAATGGAGAGGAAAGGTGTGTGTGTGTGTGTGTGTGTGCGCGCGCTGGGGGAGAGGGTGTCTCACTGTTACCATAGAGACGAGAGGACAGCGGTCTCGAACATCACCACCGGGCAGGAGGGATGCTCATACAAGCTGTGGGAAAGGTTATAAACGCCGCTGTGCATGAAAATAAGGTACGGGCTTCGGGTGAGACCGGGGACGCGGTGGCGTCGAGGCAGAGCCAGAGCCGATCTATCATTATTAAACATTTCAAACACTTCACACAGAAGGGCCGCGCGCGTTTTCGTAGCTGCTCTGCAGTGGCGCGAAAAGGCTCTCGCCGTCAGAGCGGCGCTCCCTTCCGACACGTTCACCGGAATCGTTCGGGACGCCGTCGTTCGTTCGGCGGACGCGGGAGGATACGCGTTTACTACGCCGCCTGCGGCTGAAGCGGACACGGCTCGGGCGAAAGCCGCGGCGATCGCGCAAGCGCCGCCACCTAGAGGTGACGCGCGCGGCGACACGACGCTTCGGAGGCGCGCGCGGTGTTTCGACGAGGATCAGAGAACTGCGCGCTGAACCCCGGAAGAAAAGAAACACTGACTTGCGTTTTAGGGTATTTAGCCAAATTAATTCATAAAGGAATAAAAATGTGGGAGAGTCTGTTGGCTTGAGTTGCTATTTATTGATTCCTGTCGCCATCTAGTGGATAGACACGGAAAGTGCTGCAGGTCTGAGACTGAGAGATGTTGCGTTTAAATTAGAGTAGAAATAATGTTCTTTATTTTATTTTAAATTCTAAGCAATTAAGCGTATTAGCAATACGTTTGCACCTGCTGTGCATTTCATTTTATATGGGTCCTACACATATTTATAGGCATTATCATTTTAATCAAATTCATTTACTTTCATTTATTAATGTTTTGAATCGCCTTTTTATTTTTGCATTTCATTTTCATTTTAGATGAAGCTCTAGTAATTGTAGTACACACATTTTCAAGCTAGGCGATGGCAATGGTTTTTAAACAAAGATTTGTAATTTTAGTTTAAGTTTTAGTTTATTATGTCGCTTGTCAATGTTTTTTTTTTTTTAAATAAATATTATTTTGCTTATTTAAATACTTTTTGTAAGTTAAGTTTCTAGTTTTCAAGTTTTTTTCAGTTTACACTCATTTAATATTTAATACTTTAATACTTTATTACTTTAATAACTAATTTAATTAATACTTTACTAAATAAAGTGTAAAAGTATACATATATATATATATATATATATATATATATATATATATATATATATAATTTTCATTTTAAGTTTTCAATTTTGTTATAAGCTGTTTTGTGTGTGTGTGTGTGTGTGTTTTTAAGTATTTTTATTTTACTTAAATTTATTTTAGTTTTAGTAATTTTAGTACCTTTTTCAGGTAGTTGCAAAGACACCATTTGTATTTTAATTTTCTACTTTTTTTTCTCGTCCAATATTTTGTTTTATTTGTGATTTTAAATAAATAAAATAGTTTACAGAAATAAAGGTATAAAAGCTGCCGCTGGGGCGGTCCCTTTTCAAAAGGTACGCTTGTACCAAAAGGGTCCATTTTGGTACCTTAAAGGTACGTATTAATACTTGAAGTGAAGACATTATAAACTTGCATTTGAAACAAAAAGCATAAAAAACATGTGCAGAGAATTTTTCTATAAACATAGATTATAAACACAGATCCTATCACTCTGCTGTGTGTTTCTGAAGAAGTCATTTGAAAAACAAGCTAACAATCATGATCTGTGCTGTGTTGCAGCCTTATATTAAGATCTGAGCTGTACTTTAAAATCCTAAAAGAGTTTTTTTGTGTTTTTGACACTGAAGAAAATTTCCGGCTGCTCTATAGGGGGATAAATACTCTACAGGTAATTAACGTACTGTAAATTGCATTTAAGAGTTAATTAAATGACTTATTAGTCATAATTAAAGGTAAAGTGTGCGGTTTCTGTGCTGCTAGTGCCATCTAGTGGAGGAACAATAGTAAAGCGTATTTTTAAATTTTTTAGCTTACCTGTGGAAAAGCAGTTCTGCAAATGAAACCCAAACATCCCATCAAACTCCTCCGTTGTCTTTCTCCGTGTATTTTGGTATTTTTTATTTCTATTATTACTAGCAGCCACTTCTCTAACGAAATCTGAATTGGTTTTGCTGCTCCAGCTAAACACCCTTTGGCCGAGCTAGCTGCAGTAGCCACGCCCCACACTTTCTCTATTGGTTGATTTGATCTTGATTGACTCGGCTGCAGCCCGAGAGGGGCGGGGCTTACGCGTCTCTCCGCCCAAAGATTGTTTCATTGGCTAATGATAATCAATGGCGGAAATGCGTTAAACGCGTGTTACCTAAAAATATTAAACAACATAACGAATATATTGTGAACGTTTTTACGACTTTTATTTTTAGTGACATCATCCAAATGTCCAATATCGACACTAAAAATACACTAAATGTCTATAAAATTATATTTTGGGAATATAAATCCTTGAATGGTTTATAAAACGCATTGAAAAATAAACTGGGTTACGAGAATGTATTTTGACAGATGCCTCCATATGCCTTTCAGCACTGACGGCCTTAAACCTGACAAATAATTTGTAATAATTTGAATGTGTTTCTTTAAAACTGCTACAATAATAAATGGGCAGTCATTTTAATGACCTTAGTAAGTATTAGTGCTGTCAAACGATTAATCATACACAAAATAAAGGTTTTGTTATTGGCGCGTGAACTGTGTATATTTATTATGTATATGTAAATGTATGTAAATGTATGTATGTATCAATATATCAACATATACGACAATTATCTTAAATATATATGTGAATATGTTTGAATTTATATATGCACAATAAATACGCACAGCACACACACATATATTATGTAAACATAAACATATTTTGGATGCAAATAATCTCAAATGAATCGTTCGACAGCACTATATTGTATCGACACTGGCTAATATCGGGCCAGCAATTGCACATGCATCTCGAACACTTATGAATTACTCATCGAGGCGCTATGAATAATAAATAAACAGAAAAATAAAACAAAACTGTAATTTTTCAATTGGTTGCGAACCCGCCCGAGCTCGACTTGCACCCCGAGGGCCGATGACACATGTAAATGCAGCTCATAAAGTAATATTAATTAAAAGCTACACAATCAAGCCACCTGTCTGTCTGATGAATATGCATGACCCGTTCGCATGATTTGTATATTAATTTGTCACCGTCACAGCACGAACGCTCCAAATCAGACCCCTCAAACCTCTTCCATATTAAACGCCTTGTCTTACTTAACATAATATTTCACTAAACTAAAAAAAAAAGTCAAGTCAATCTGTGCCAGACGGGAAATATCACTGCCCTGCGTACGAAAACGCAATTAGGGGCCACGTATTGGTAATGACCTCTACGAGTGACACGCGGATAGAGGCGTTTCAATCCTAAACGGCCGAGGCAAAAGCTCTTTCGTGCATCGGCTTTGAGAGTTTGGGTATTGCAGGTAGATCCTTTTAATTTCAGAAGAAAGGTGAAAAGGCGCCCCCTTTGAAAAGCGGCCTGCTGTTTAGCAAAAGGAGATGAACAGCGCACCAACATCTCAGTTTTGTTTACATGCGAGATACTGGCTCGCAGTGCGCCGCAAGCTGTTGCCTGGAGACAGCAGTTGGCCCTTCCGTCATCTCTCCGTCTAATCCGTTCGGCGGGGCGCAGGTTTAGAGGGGTCCATTTCAGGACATGAAACGCCTCCTACTGTACTCCTCACATGAAAGCCTCGGGATGATTCGGCTTTGTGAAGAAATAACTAAGCCGAAACAACAGTATCTGCAGGTGCTCAGAGAACTTAAAAGAGAGAAGAAGGCATCCCGGAGTATCTTGCTGTGCCTCGGTAATACGCATATTTAAAAAGCTTCTTTTTTTTGTGTGTGTGTGTTTGTAAAACGTTGTATCGCCATCCAGTGGTCACGTAATAAACTACACGTCCTGTCGCCTCTGATGCACTAAAATATTTAGGACTAAATTAGAGTTTTATGGAATTGCTAGCTAATAAACCTGATGCACATTTGTCATTTATAAATCATTAATTTATAAATCAGTGAAAGATTTGTGTAATGCTACAAATAAACTGAATGTGTTTTAAACACACAATGACCAACAAGTTTGGTTTAATCTACATTTAGCTGAATTTTAGTTGATTGATGGCACGCTGACATTTAAAAAAAAAACAAAACAATTTACAACACTTTAGAATAAATAACACTCTTGTTAACTATTAACTATGACTTTTTTCTTAATAAATTTAATGTGCTGCTTGTTAATATTTAGTGAGGTAGCTGTTAAGTTTTGGTATTGGTTAGAATTAGGGATGTAGAATAATGTCATGAAGAATAAGGCATTAATATATGCTTAATCATCACTAATGAATGGCTAATATTCTAGTAATATGCGTAGGTGTAAACATGAAATAAAGTGTTACCAATGATTTATGCTGATTCTAAGCGATTTGAGTAAATGCATTTGAAACTGCGATAAATTATGTAAAGAGCAATTAAATAGATGCCATGTTTTAATTTGAAAATCTTTTTTATTTATTTGATATTGATGCTGAAACATCACCTGTATCTTACCTGTTTTATGTACCGACAACTAGGAAAAAATTTCAATAAGTTCAATATGACAGAAACATATGCATAGCATGAAGCTAAATAGTTACTAAATCTGTATAAATGGTGTCAATTTTATATGTGAATAGGTCTTAAAAGTGTAAAATCTTAAAATACATACATCTTGACTCCATTTTATTTTTTTATTTTGAGTGTTTTTTGGTGACATTTGTAAAACGCATACGAACAGACAAATAAGTCCGTTTTGCTCTTTATCGAACGGTGACAGACACCAACAGATGTAATTGAAGACTAGAACTTCATCTTCAAGGTCACGGTGACATTCCTGTGTGTCCTGCAACCGCCTCAGCATGCCGATGATTATAACGTAACAGAAGTGAATATAGCAGGATATGGGTGAGAGAGATAGAGGGTTTACGGATTAGAGGGGTATTATGTATCGCCTCTAAATGTATGTCTGCATGTGACCCGGCAGAGTGTCAGAGTAAGAGCAGCCTCGCGCATCTGAAGAAGCACGGGACTGATAAATCTGCCTGCTTTCGAGCTCCGTTTCACGCACAGTCTAAGATATTCAAATACAGTCACAATATGCTCTCTTCATAGACTTGATTTGAGAAAGAAAGTTACCGGTTGAGCTTGAGGCAAGTCCACGGAAACGACCAGAACGAGACCAGACGAAAATCACTTCATGGCATTATCTTTTTATCCCGTATTAAAGGAGTTATAGTAGGTGAAACCGATCAACGTGGTGTGTACCGGGATATCAGAAAGGGAGCGTTCAAACAGAGAAAGGTCCAAACATACAACTGTAACCGCTTGTGAAATATAAGCGCACTTCAGCATGTTTCTAAAAAGAGCGCTTGTTATGAAAAAAATATACTGAGTGTCATGTTTTGGTATATTTTATTGTGTTATTTGCAGTTAAAAGAAGATGTGTTATAGCTCAAATGTATATTAAATGCAGGTAGTTGTCTTTGAAATGTGGTTTAAGTACAAAGCCAGTTAAACTAACATATATAATTGCCACTGGTATGAAACTAATGTGTCATGTGTTTAAATATATTTCCATTTATACATTAATAGTGATGAAGTTGCAATTTAATTGGCCTGTATTAACTAATTAATATTAAATGATTTTGTTCAAACGACTTTGAGCCTTGCATGCTCAAACTCTGGCTCAACTTGAAGCTGGGATATTCGTTTAAGTTCGTTCGTTTGATCCTTTTCTTTTCACGCATAAAAGATTTCAACAACATAGCTTCATTTATTGCACACTTTTATCATTTTGCAAACAGATCTTCACAGTAACAATGCCTAAGAGAGGAAAAGAAAACTGAAGCAATTGTTTTGCTCCGAAAACAGCCTTTTGGATCATATGTACAGATATGTACAGAAACACTGAGAGTATTGGGAACAAGTCTGTTTGGCTTATAGTAGCCTTGACCATCTCTTAATTACTTACTGCCAACAAAAAAAAAAAACGTTGAGTCCAGGCCATGGGCTACTAAAAAGGTCCGTTTGTGAATAATCCCAAACATTCAAGTTTCTTGAGCATTGCACAGGCACTGGGGTTAAACACAAAACACACGTGGCCCCTAATTTTACACAGAGCAGTCAGACTATCATCTTTACAATATCTGTGAGCGACAGGGACATTTAAAGCACAAAAAAAAAAAAAAAAAAAATCTCAAATGCAAAATAAGACCTAAAACCCAACAAGATTTCCTCGCAAATGTACTCTCTTTTAATAAATAGCAACGTGAGCTCTTAACATATAACACACGACTACTTCCAAAAGGTTCGTTTAGAGTCCGCCTAAAATCTCTTTAAGATTCAATGCTGTGAATATGAGCGAATGAACGAGACTGGAGGTGGCAGTCACCACTGCTATAAAGATAAAAGGCACTCTATTGCCTTTTTGGCCATGGTTTACGCAATACAAAATAAGTGAGAGCTGAAAACACATTTTATACAGAGCTGTGGAATAATAACTTTTGCTGAAAGGTCAGTATATGTGAGTAACGCTGTAAAACAAAACAGAACAGTAGGAAGGAAACGATACCCAATTATAAAACCATCTATAGGCCTAACCACTTTTCACAGTTTGCTAATCAGTGCTGGATTCATGAATGATTCTTAAGAGTAATCTTAAGCTATTCTTAACTGTTGTTTTCTTTCTACTTCAAAACCTAAAAAAAGCAACAGTTTAGGAACTATTGCGAATAACCTAATAATCCAAAGAAGATTGGACAACCTCCATCTTATCCGTTGCGTCAGATATTAAGCACTTCAACTACAAAAAAATAACTTATAAGACACCACCGATTGATAAACAATGTTCGGTCGTGATTATGAGTGACATGACTTTTGACTGCATGCGAAACGCAGTAAAACTCATGACATTATTACATCTCAAGAAGATTTTCATGAATCCAGCTCCAGATCTCCGAAAGTCAAACTGTCTAAAAATCATATTTGGGGAAGTGCAAAGGAACGCCGAGTAGATATTGATGTACGATCACGCTAACGTTGGAGCACACACGGAGTTGGACACTGTTAGGGTTACTCCACCTCAAAATGAAAAATGTTGTTCCAAATTCATAAAAGATATTTTTGATGAAAACTGGGTGGCTTGTGTCTGTCCCATTGACTGCCAAGTAAATAACACTGTCAAGGTCCAGAGAAGTATGAAAGACATATTCAAATTGCTGAATAAAGTCTTTTTTTTTAATTTCTGTACAAAAAGTGCATACTTTCTTGTCAGTGTTCAATGGGACAGTCACAGGCCTCCCGGTTTTCATCCACATTATCTTAAACTGTGTTTTATGGGTTCGGAACGACATGGGGGGAAGTGATTAATGACAACATTTAATTTTCAGGTGGAGCAACCCTAAACATTTGATGCATTAATGAGTCCAAATTTCCATATTTCATGAGACTAAAACCAGAAAAACAGGCAGCGTTTGATTCTCACAGAACAACAAGTGCTTGCACTGAGTACCATTATGTAGCCTCCCCGAACCGGTTTCCAGGACACGTCTTCAAAGACAGGAGCATTTGGTTTGCTGTGTCGTGTTTTGAACACCGAGCGGTGAACCGGATGAGCAATCAGATCCCACGTCTGACTGAATGGAACGCAGCATGACACACAAAAATGTAAAGCAGGATTTCAGACCAGTGGGAGTTCGCTGTTAGCAAAACAAACTAACAAAAAAAAACTGACTCAGAAACAGAAACCAACCAAAATATCTTATCCAGAGGTGTCCAGTCCTGCTCTGGCAGAGTTTAGCTCCAACCCTAATTAAACTCACCTGAACCGGCCAGTCAAGCTCTTTAGGCTTGCTAGATACATCCAGGCAGGAGTTTTGTGGTACATTGTAGGAAAGTGGCCCTGCAGGAGAAGGTTTGGTCTCAGGTCGCTGCTTATAAGCTGGACAAAAACTAACATGAAATGATTATCGTTTGTTGCTTCCTGGTTAGGACCGATTGGTTTGTTTCATTCCCTCTAGCCTGTCCCCTACTCTATAATCAAGCGCTGAAATCACTCCACCAGATGAGACTCGAGATACCTGCAGCGTGAAGTACGACTAACATCATTAAGAACTTCCTCTAGCATAGCATCAGCCCGTCCTTAAGGTTCTCATTAAGAGAGAGCAGGTGTATTCAGCATGAGGCCTGAGATTGGAAACACTGACTGCGGGCGCAGGACGCCCGAAGAACCAATCAGAGCAATTCTCTCGCTCTCCACGGAGACGTTTAAACACGTGCTTCACCACTGAATAACCTCAAATGAAGCGCGCACTTCACCTCCGAATCTCCCTAAGTGAAATAACAAACGTGATGAATCTGACACGGTGATTGAAGGCTTGACGGCACAATGGCGCAATTGAAACGATGGCTTAGTTCGGGTGATGTGGAACTGTGAACGCACAGGGGAGGATGGGTTCAAGTGTCCTTGCACAGTAGCGCTGCACTGCAGCACTATCATTAAAGCTCGTTTACGTGCCCTTATGTCGAAGACCTACATGAGCACAGTTGCGTATTTGAATATATAGATCCGAGTCCCGAAATCAACTCGTCTGTACACTCGCCGACTCGAAATGCGCGAATGTCATAAACTATGTCAGCGGACTCGTCGAACGAATCGGGATGCGACAGAAAAGTGTGCACTGCAGCTCCGAGCACAGCTCAAACACAAGCCTCGGCCATCCAGAAACAGCGTCTTCGTCCCAGAGGTCCGCATCCACACACACACACAACAGGGTGGCTCCTCGGAGGCATTCAGGTGGCTAGTCGTGGAATTCACTGAATTCAGAGCGTGACTCGAGCACGAGCCTCGGCGGGGCTCATGGCGGGGGCTGACTGGAAGGAACCGAGGTTCGGGCCTCACTACCTCCCTCCGTGCGCCTGGTGGTGGTGCGAGGAGGGCTGTCCGTCCAGGTCGTTCTCCACCACTGATGGGAAGCCTTCTTTCTCCACGCAGTCGGCCAGCACCTTGAGCACCAGACGCAAGCGGCGGTCCATGGCCTCCAGGTGGGGCTGGATGAGGATGGGTGCCAACTGGTCCTGCAGTAGCGACTCTTCCATAAGGGAGCTCAGCTTGAACTCCTCTTTAGCCAGCAGCTGTAGACGCAGGTACGTCGACCTCTTCACTCTGAGGGAGAAAGAGAACAGTAAAAGGTATAACGCAGAATATCAGATGATTTATTAGTGTATAGGGCTCTATGGACTTGAAATGAAATTTGATTTAAAGCATAACGTGGAAGGTCTGGAAATACAAACACGTGATCTTAATCTCTAGAGCTGCTCATTAGCATTTTATTAGATAAAACTTTCATTAGATGTCTTCATGACAGCCCGTCAGGATAAGTGTTTCTTTAAATTAAAGTAATAGATAGAAATTACTTTTTAGAATTAAAAAAAAGTAAATAAATAAATAATATAAATAATATATAAATATATAATATATATATATATATATATATATATATATATATATATATATATACACATTTTAAAAGATTAGTTATGGTTAGTTAAGATTAGCATGTCTATTATTAACATATTGGTTATTCATTAAAGTACATATTTTTCTGCATGACCAAATTCTACATTCCTAATTCTACCTAACACCTAAACTTTGCTAACTAACTAACTAACTATTAATAAGCAGCAAATTGAATAGTTTATTGAGGGAAAAATTTATATAGAGTACTTCAATTGCAATGTTTACACAGAACACATGAACGGCGAGCAAACTCTAGAGATTTATTTTTACTTTTATTAGTGGCAAATAATTTTTTTAGAACAACATGTTGTGGGCAAGATGGGCAAGTCTTGAGTGCAATAGACAACCGAACATAGAAAAATAATGTGAAAGTAGTCAAGCAGAATGCAAAACGTGTTTTATGTGAACGGCTCCCTAGAACAGCACATTTAGCCACATGCGGAATGTTAGCAACAAAGTGATGTGTATATACGACCGGCTTGCAGATTTATGCAAATTGGGAACACAGTCAGTGTTTTTTTTTGCAGCCATTCATATAGATTGTTCCAGCAAGAAAACATCAGCCACAGAAAATAAATGTAAAAGTGCAATAAAGGATACAGTTACAATAACAGTGCACAGCAGACAGCAGGATGTGGTTGTGTCGGTGCTATACTGAATTACTGCACTGCAGTCACTCTCTCAGTTGGGAGGCTATTGCCTCAATTCAAGAGATGCCTGAAAGTGGAGAAAAACAATCTTACCTGCAGCACTGAGTCAAAGGGACCAGGATGGACATTTCATCATGTGAATGCTTTCCGAATCTGAGAGGTGAAAGAGAAAGAGAAGTCAAATGTCTGATATTTTTAAACGGTTGCCTGGTAAAAAAAATGTGTTTAACTGTATTTCATGTGTACTTGTAGTGTAGTTCAAATCTTCAAACACACACACACACACACACACACACACACCATTATGACCATATTTCAAAGACAATAGAAGTAATTATGGTACTATTGGTGTCTCAAAAAGCACTTTAAAGTTCAACGTACATCTATTACACATTCAAAATAGTATACATTTTTATTTAATTGCAATTAACATGCAAATTACCTACCCTTTAAAAGTATGTCACGTGTACTTGGTTTTTACTAGGGTAAAGTTGCTAAAACAACTATTTCCAACATACTATATTTAACTTAGAATATGACAAGTTCACCAATCTGCACGTGCAAGTCTCTACTTACGAAACAAACAAAAAGCCACCATATAACATGAATCACTTAAATGACTTTCACTGTTACTTTCATATTGGTATGTAAAACTCTACAGCACATTACTGGGGTAGTTCAGCGGGGCGGAAATGTGTTTTCAGAAGCCATATCTCACAGTTAGATTCTTATTTACAAGTACAATAATATGTATTATGCAAAAATGCAAAACCGCACACAAGTAATGGCAGAAAGGCAACTTCAACAAAACCGACTTATAAAGAGTAGTTCTTTACATGACAGCACCTTGCAAATCATCTGTAGCAGTAAAACCCCATCAGAAATTCAGTTCGGTATAAATTTCACACAAATAGAAGAAAATAAATGTAAATTTTAGTCGGGGCTTAGATTAATCTGGCATTGAGAGACCTACGGCTCTACACAGTGGCCTGCTTCAGTAACAAATGTAGAGAATGAAAAAGCCGCCACTTCAGTCGAGCAGAATGTCAGTTTAATCAAAATCCTTTATCTGTGCGAGCACCTGTGTGACTTCTACCCACCGCGAGCCCTTCAACGCCACACATATTACACCCTGAGACATGACGCCATACGAATCTGACCTTCCACTCAACATCTACATATTCACGCCTCTTAAGATAGAAACACTCTGTTTCCATGGTTTCGGTGTCAAAAGGAAGTGGCTCGTGTGGAGCTGCTTTGAGGAGCGAGGTGTGAAGGACGGGCGAGGACGAGAAAAAAAAATAAAGACGGCTTACCCTCTGCCGTTGTCCAAATGAATAATGAAAGTCTCGTTTCCAAACTTCTCGAAAGTCTCGTAATGGTGGCGATCCATGTTGCCTGTTCAGTGCGATGAAGGAGAGAGGGAGAGTGAAATACAGAAAGATTGACGTGGGATGTTGTAGCAACTATAAAATCCATTGCTCCTCATTTCTTTCCCAGTTGTTTATCTTCAAAGACATAACCGACGGTTTTTGTAACTTGTGTGTTTTTAAAATAAACTCATGTATTTGACAGTTTAAGTGCAATAATAGATCATGGTATGAGAGAATGTAGTCATGTGACTGCCGCTTTCTGCATTCATGACCATTGAATGACCATGTAATATCATATTTAGGTTGATAAAACATTTTTATTAACATTTTAATTTGATATTTGTCTATTATTATAACATTTATACTTCAATGAAACACTAGCTTGCAGTATTTATAATTATAGTCTATTAATTAGACCAAAGATTAAACATACTATATGTTAAATTCAAGCATTAAACTGCATTGCAGTAAAAATGTCAAAAAAAAAAAATTAACATAAGAAGTCAAAGCCATGAGAAATTGATGTCGAAACCTCTAAAAACCATTTTTACGTTCTCACAAGTTATGACATTCCCACAATTTATTATTTTGCGGCCACAGCATATTATCACGTTCTCCCTCGTTAATATGTCATGGGCACAAAAACTAGGGGAATCGAACACATCCCCCTCCTGGTCAGGTAAAATAGACATGGGAATCAAAACATAGTTTTTAGCAGCATATGTGAGGTACCAGCTGTGAAAGCTCAACATTATTATGATAGGGGGAGGAAACAGCAACTGATTTGCATTTAAAGAGACTCGCACTAAAGCAGCCTGCTTCTGTTTCCACTCAAAACAGGCACTTTCCAAACGATATAATAAATGATCTGTGACGCGTTTTGGGCTGAAAACTCCCAGACACATTTTAGGAACGCCTGAGACTTATTCATATTGTAAAACGTGGGTCTCCTTTGAGTTATTTTCCAACAGATTCTAATTCTGCACTTGATAATTTTAGTCATCTTAATGACTAACCTTGACACTTGAAACTGCTGGAGTTGACGCTTGAATCAGAGTCTATATTTACCCACACATAAGTAGGGCTAGAGGAGTTGGTTTCTATGGTGTTCACATGTTCTCACAGAAAAGCACCAGGAACTTCTGA
Source organism: Puntigrus tetrazona (assembly GCF_018831695.1). Taxonomy (NCBI): domain Eukaryota; kingdom Metazoa; phylum Chordata; class Actinopteri; order Cypriniformes; family Cyprinidae; genus Puntigrus; species Puntigrus tetrazona. The sequence continues at coordinate 26,125,999 of NC_056701.1, forward strand.
TGAACAGGGGAAATTCCATCAGATCAACCTGAGGTTAACAGCCTCGCTCAAGGGCACACGGATCACGAACAGATCAAAACACTCTGGAGAACACCCACAGACTGCTCATAACCTTACAACTGTGCAGTTATATCTTGCAGTTGTGACTTTATTGACTTTTTTTATATATTATATTTAACGTAGTTGTGGCTGTATATCACAGTGTATATATCTCAAAACTGTGCCTTTATTTAGTCTTTACTTTATATGTTACTTTATATGTCACAATATGATTTTATCTCACAAAATAACTGTTATATACCGTATGTGACTCCTGTAATTGTGACTTTATACTTTTGGTGACTATATCTTGCTGTGTGACTTTTTTTAATCTCACAGTGTGACTACACACTATTCCACAATATCTTACAGTATATGACTTTATCTCACAATGTGACTTATTATACGTATGACTCTATTTGACTAATTGTGGCGTTATATTTAAAGATTGTGACTATATCTTGCAGTGTGACTTCTGCAAATCTTTCTTGCAATGTCTCTGCATATCCCCCAACTGTAACTCTTACGCAATTCAACTTTTTCATGCGACAATGTGACTTTTTTGACTCTATATTGACTTTATACCTTCAACTTTTTTTTTATATCACACTTTTTTTTTATATCACAATGTGACTTTGTTACATTTTGAACTGCATATCTTCCACTTGTGACTTTATATCTTACTACTTGACTTTATATCTCAAAACTGTGTATTTATTTCTCAAAAATTAAAACTTTATATCTCCCAGTTGTAACTTTACATCACAGTGTGATGCCGTTTTACAATGTGACTTTATATTTGCCACAGATGTGAGTTTATCTTGAGATCTGACTTTATATCTCACTATGACTTTCTCACCGTTTGCCTTAACTCACTTAAATTTGACTGTTTATAATCTCTCTTTTTTTACCTCACATTGTGACTTGCCACAATGTGTCTTTAAACCTGAATTTGTATGATAATCAACCATTTATATTTCACACTGACTATTTATTTCACACTTTTATTAGTTGCTACTATAGGAGGCATATTGTCACAAAAGCTGTATCCTGTAAAACACTTTTCTCCCCAGTTTCCCCTACTTCTGAGCTAAATTTTATAAACACTTTTTTAAACACTTACCCATTAGAAAGTCAAAAATAGTCATGTCCATGATGTCCAGGAGTCGTGTGCCTCGGTCATACGGAGGAGTCTGTTTGACTTCATCACAATAATCCGGATCCACTTCCCACCTTACAATAGAGAAAGCGACTAAGAAACTCACTTCACCTTTAAATTTGAGCTGCATTCTGTCCCTTCTCATATATAACCCTGCTAGCGTACAACTGCCATCTCAAACAGGATGGCCCATTGTTTTACTGCACAGATAGGATTTCTCTCAGAGTAAGTGAGAAGCGCAGTAGTCTTTTTTGCTGATAAAGCCAGACTGTAGTTTAATGAAGATATGGGGTGGTGCGTGGAGACCTGAGATAAAGCGGAGAAAAAGAGCTTACTCAGCTTTCTTGCGTTTGTGGTAGGAGCGGCGCCAGGGGTTCCTCCAGGTCTTGCGCTTAGCTAGTGCCAAGTCAGGAAGAAATGCGGCCAGGGAGCCCTCGATCTGGTCGGGCTTCCCACATAGGGCATGTTCTGTGGAGCAGTAGTAGGAGCACTCGCCGTAGAAGCAGATGTTGTTGGCTGCAAAAGTGAGGAAGAAAAGGTTTTAGGAACGAGAAAACCGTTCTTGGGGGTCTTACAATGGACCACCAGCGAGGCGAAGAGAAAGGATGAGGTTAAGTGTCTTCAAGCAAACAATGGTAATAGCTCATTGATCGCCCATTACTGGGTTTGAACCTACAACCTTTCACAATCCCTGGATATTTAAGTCAAGTTTTATATAATGTGAAGCAGCTGTTTTTTTTTACTGATGCACTGATTTTTTAATGAATACATAATCGTATCTTTTAGCTTGCATTTATCAATAATAAAACCTAAAACAATAGAAACCAACACAGATTTGGCATTAGTTTTACTGGTTATAGCAGGAATTGTACTGGTTTTAATGCAAACTGTAATGGTGCCTATTGGTCTCTATTAGTAATTGGTGGATGTTAAACCAATAAATCCTAATGGGATACGTCCCAAAACACACTACAGAAAACCATTTTGAATGGTTAAAAGTTGGTTATAACAATGGTTTGTAACGTTTGTAAAGGTATTTACAGCGGAAACCATTACAATGTCTGTGATATTTTCTATTGCTTTTTTCCAGCAGCAAAAAGGTCACTTAAAGTGTATTTAAAGAGAGACACTGTAATGACTATGATTCTTAAGGTGCTTATAGTGCGTACAGTATCACCTTTAAAAAGTGCCCATTGTAATAACGTCCAATTAAAAGTTTAATTTAAAGTACATTTTAAATAATCGTTTAATAATCTTTTGTCTTGCTGTGCTTGTTTTGATGTAACATATTAGAGCACATGTAATGTACTTGATTTTAAATACATGACATGCAAGGTTCAATAGAAATAACATTAAAATAAATGCTTGTCATTACATTCAGCTACACCTTAACCTTATTTCTATGCACAATTGAAGTAACTATGACAAGATGACTTAAATTCTACTTAAGTAGGTCAAAGGCACTCTGCATTAATTGCATTGAATATAAACATAAACTATAATACATTTTCACCTAAATGCATATAACACGCCCTTGAACTCCCAAAAGCAGCCTTTCTCCATTTTTTAAGCCAAATAAATGTATCTATGTGGCAGGAAAAACAGTTGTGTATATCATCACAACGCCAAGGCCTACCGTCCACCATCATGATGGTAAACACGTTTGACAGCAACAACATGCTACGACAGTCTTTCGTGACGCAGCCTTGTTTATGGCGTTAATACAGTTTGTAGAAAATGTCTTTGAAATAGGTGACTTCTCCAGATGTGCCTTTATGTGATGAAGGATGTCAGTGATCTAAAATGCTCGGATTCACCAAGGGCTCATTAAACGCTGCTGTTTAGCCAATGATGAATCATTGTGTATAACGCCTTTTTCAAATGTTTCCTGACACGGCTCCCCGGGGGAAGAGAAGCCCTTTCACTCGTTCCCACAAAAACACATTTGTCATGAAAAGTGGAGGCAGAATGCTAATGATAGCCCTGCAGAGAAAGAATATGGCCAATCTGTGTGCCTCATCCGAACACTTACATCATCTAAATGTCTGTAATTTGGTTGCCAAACTTGCTGCACGTGTGTTTTTGCATGCTTGTTACTCCCCAATTAAACGCTGTAATTAGCCTAGCATCTTGGCTGGGTGTCGCTAGCTGGTCTACGACTGGTCTACTGAACGCTTTTTGTGCTAATATTTGTCACAGCCTGTAATTGGTTAGTTTAATGGCTCTTCATAGACTTTTTAAACTGTTAAAAATGGAATAAACCGTCATAGCAAGATGCTAACATGCACAACATATGATGTAACGAAACTGCAACAAATTTAGCGAACATGCTAACATTTCGACACCACATAGGCACAGGGGAGTTTGCCGAATGACTGGCTAACAGTTTCTAATCTGTTTCTAATTCTCAGAAATGTGGATTTTCCCATTGTCTGAACCCTATATGCGTGAGAAGCCAACAATCCTGGCCTGATGGGGTTGAAGAAAAGGCCCTGCGGAAGCCACTCATACCTGGGGATACGAAGAATGTCCGCCAGAGCTTTTTGTCACGGGTCACGTCTCGGATCTCCCGTGTCATGTTCACCAGCCTGCCGGCCACCGGGGGAACTCTCCGGAAATCCAGGACTCTGTGCGCCACAAACAAACGGCACTGTCAAACGATTCATTTGCGATGCATTATTATATACAACAACTGGGCTGTATCTTGTTTCTTGTTCAGTTCACAGGCTGCTTTATGAGAACAGTGATGCCAGACATTCAATCTCCTGCCGCATTCAATAACGAGGAAACAAACAATAAAGAGCACAGCAAATCTATAGAATTAAGCCATTTTTAGAGTGGCCGGGTAACGATTTTTTTCTTCAAGGTGCTAATACTAAGCAACTGAGCCCACTCTTTACTCACTGCTTTATGACACCTCTGTGATTGCTCTTTATTAGACTTTTATTGGCGTTTTAGCATCTGGCCACACTGCAGGATATAAATGCCCTCTATTTTCTCTCTTATTTTGTCTTTCTTGTGTACTCGTGTTGGGCAAAAGTCAGAATTGGATCTTTTTCAATTACGATTGAGCTCTTAATTAAACTGGCCACATGCCTCACAAGAAGTTGAATTGGAATGACAGGAATACAATTTTTTTTAACAAGATTTTCAATATCACAAATATGCATTTTCAGCGATGAAAACTTTTGTTTTACTCTTTTCTTCACATAAAGATATCAAATGGCTTCAGAAGTCTTGGAATGCCACAGGACTTGTTTGTAATGCTTTTATACTGTTTTTCATGATCAATTTTTGCAATAAAAAGCTGTCAGTGTACTTACATTTGCCTGATATATGTTTTAAATAGTTTAGAAGATTATAGGGGTAGGGGTGGGGTTAGGTGCTTCAAAGAAAGTATACATTTATATAAAATAATAATTTTTTTTTTTTACAAAGGCATGCAAACCATTAAATAAAAACAAACAACTGAAAACAATGGAGGACTCTGCAAGTCGAAATAAAAGGATAGCCCTGTGCTTCGAAAATCAACGCTATTATATTAATAAGCAAATTTATAAGCAATAATAAACAATATGCTAGCAATAAGCATGCTCATAAGCAATAGTGAACTAAATAGTATCTTACCATGATCAACATACTAATAATTTAATTACATTTATACTAAATATAAATATCTGCAGGAGTGTCAAACAGGGATTATTAATAAAGCACACTCCATATGTTGTACATATAATAATACAAAGATGATACCAAAAAAAAAAAAAATCAAACGTATTATTACAGACTGCACCAAGTTTGTCCATATTTTAAACCATTCCATTCAAACTGAAAGTTGCAAGTTCACCTCAAGCTGAGGAATTGAACTGCAATTTCAATTCAGTTCTGAATGGTGCACACGCATGCCTGAGGTTTCGTTCATCTCTCATTCTTTGTTCGTTGGGCCACCTCAGCGAAAATCCCACATGGCATGGTGCATGGGCTCCTGGCCCCTGAGACACAGAAACCCAAGCCTTTGAGATGAAACCACTCAGGGGTCGCGAGTTGCAGAGTCACTCTGGACGAAGGCGACAAAGAGCCCAGTGTAGAAACAGTGCATTCTAGGAACAGAGCTTTGTGGAAACAAGCCACGGTATAACCGCGAGGACGAAGCCGGTGGAAGTGGTTCGCGCTGACGTTGAGAGTACCGTAGAAGCGCAGCATTTCTTGTAAAATTCATTCGTTTCTCTCGCACTAATAGAATATCAATATACCATTTCACTTTCAAAGCGCTATCGCTCGGCTGACAATAAATTGGCATATCATACAATTCTTTTTCCTCCCCTAAATAAAATACATCATGAACATGACAGGCTCCTCAAATGAGAGCAACAACGTCCTGGAGGAAATGGAGTGGGTCTCACAAGCTCAATTAGCTCTCTGACTTCACAAAGCCTCTCTCTGTGGGGCTTCTTGTTAAAGTCAGCGGGGAGTTTCTTCTGACTTCTGACTGCACTCACATGCACCTTGTTACTCTCGGAGTAACTGTAAGGTGTATCGACTCTATCGCACTAAGTGCTTTTCAGGCCGTTGTCCAAAAAGTCTTGAGTGACATGCGCAGAGCGGCGAGAATATAATAAGAGTTGGTTTGGCTTTCTGACATCACAATGGTGCGAGTGCTCTCGTGCGTAAATGTGAAATGTGGAGATGCTTGTGTGTGTGTGTGTGTGGTTATGGTTTCTTTTTCCAGGGCAACGTCCATCCCAGGGCAGTATCAGAGCAATACAGGTGTTTTCAGGGGAAGAACTGGGAGGAAGACAGGCTTAAGGTCTCTGTAAAGGGGAGTTTCCTCTTAGAGGTTACTGGGCTGTTTGAATGACATTTTAAAATAAAATAAAAAAATTTTAATGTAAAAATTAAATATACACAATCATTTGTAACACTGGACTTTAAAAAAAAAAAAAACCTTAATAATAATAGTAACATCTAGTTAACTAACTAGATTAGTTAAAATGAACTAACAATAACAATTATTCTAGTATTTATTAGTTACGGTTCATTTAAGTATTTATTAATTTTAGTATTACTAATGCATTATTGATATTCAAATTTGAATCTATTGATGTTATTGATGAGCTGACATGAGCTAACAATGAACAGTTATGTTATTACTAAACTAAACATTAATAAACACTGTAACAAATGAACTGCTCTTTGTGATTTTAGCAAATGCATCCACTAAATTTAACTAATGGGACCTTCCTTTAAAATGTAAACCATTGCTATTATTATTACAACACAAATTGAACATAAAAGTAACATATATACGAAACATAATTGGTTTACTAGGTTATTTGGGATCCATAGCCAAAAGCAGTAGTAATGACGCTTGTCTATAAGCGCAAGAATAACAGGAGAAAAAACAGAAATAACAGAAAGTACAATATAAAGTTCAGACAATAATAATGACATTGTCCAATGCCACGACAATCTAATATTGTCTCTGCTAACCTTATCATTAATGTCAGACACCTTAAAACAAATTCCCAGACCTGTCAGATCTAAACACCTCCAAACATTTCTGTCAAACGAAGATAAAGGCCGAGCAAACACAAAGTAAACACAGCGGGATGCTAAGCATAAACTCTTGGCAATGCTTAAGGTCACATGATCTCATTGTTATTCAGACGGTACCAGTTTGTGTCTGAAACAGACAGACGTACGAGAAAATAAGGAAAACAGCCAACAGAAACTGGAAACAATTTCCCGAAACTGGCCACTGGGCTGCCCTACAGCGGCCTGCAAAAACTCTCTCTTTCTCTCCGTAGGTGTTTTAATCTTACCTGTCCAGATGAAATGCAGCGATCTCTGCGTTGTGCCGCTCAAAGTCAGAGAAGTAGAAGAAGTCTGGGGGAGTTTCTTGTTCCCTGGTTTGTCTAGAGGACGGAGTAGAAAAAAAACTGATGTTAGTTTTCCGCCTAATTTTCTCGGAATGCAGTACTAAAGTAGTGCTTTCAGTGTTCAACTTATACTGTATATACAGTATTCAACACTTCAAAGAGTAACACTGCTAAATAACTTCACTGTAGCACCTAATAAATAATACATGCGCACATTTTGCATTCGAAATCCAATTTTGTGTAAAACTATTCCAACTTTTAAGAGTCAAATCAAAACATAACGATAAAATATGCATGTACCTGCATGTATAAAATATGCTAATAATCATTGCTGACTTTGCCTCCAGGTCATTGGCTATATTTAGAATAACATACTGCTATAATACGCTTGCTATTTATGCATTATGCAGTAGGCTATATATATCGGTATTAATAAAACGGCTGTATGACCCATTACTGTACATTCGCCATAATGCTTAGTGTGAAACAAAATATACAGCAGAGCTTCGGCTGTGGAACTTCTAATTATTCGGTCGGAAAATATAAACATTTATACACAAAACCGCATTAAATGTGAGATTATCATATTAATATCGCAACATAAGGAAGAAGGATTCCAGTATCTTGTTGTGTCAGGTAGCGCTATGCTAGCTTGAGTTAGCTGTATTTACATCCTGCCACTAGAAAATAGACAACATGGACGTCTGCTGAGTGGACCGTATGGCTGGATCAGCAACTAAAGGAATGTGTGTGTGCACAGAGCCGATTTTGGCAGGAAACAAACTGCAGGTGCATGTTCCCTCCACGTACCTTTGCATTCAGACAGACAGATTACAAGACTCAGACAGACAGGCGCAGGGAGAAATGCCATAGAATCCAGACAGACATAGAGTAAACCACAGATCTTAACTCTCAACCTACTACAATGATATCAGTCTCAACAGCTCATGGTATCTCTTACACTGAGTTGTCCTGAATCAACCGTAAGATCTTTTCCTGGAAGCGTTACGGAGCGGAGCTATGCTAGGCTAATGCTAGCTCAGATTCTAGGCGACCAACAAACACGCACGGAGGAGACACAGTGTATTGCTCATAAATGAATGGGGTTTCATTTTGTTGATGGGGAATAGCACATATATCACCGTTTAGATCATTTGTTCTTAAAAGAACCTGATGAGGTATGTTTCAGTTCATTTTGAAACATGAACTCAGGTTTGAGAGCCATCTTAGAGATCTTTTTTGAGAAAAATGTAAGATAACTCGAGTTATTAAAGAGATCTCTACAGGATGTTCAGCTTTTTTTTTTTTTAAAAAAAAGCCCCAGCCACCAAACCTCAATATCATGAGTTATTGTATTAACTTTTTAGTCCCCAAATTCCAATTTTCATGCAGCCATTAACTCTAAGTGCTGCTTATATCCTCTTCCCTCGCCACTGTCAAAACACTAATGGAAAAGTCTTTTTGTGACTTCATATATTTTCATTTGAGGGACAAAGCAAGCTTTTCGCGCTGAAATCCTCCTCCGCCATTATGATCCACTCAATTTCCTGGATCAAAAGGGAACTAATGGATTTTTATTTGCCAGATGAGGCCTAAAATGTACTGCTGATTCAGGCGACCTCTCTGGAGAGAGAACGGGGCTAAAGCTTTTGGCCCAGAATATAATGAGTCACTCAGCAAGCGACTGAAGTGACATGTACAACCACCTGGACCAAAGAGCGTATTTTATTCAGTCAGCGGGTGGCCTTAAGAATTGTTCGCTACTTAAAGTACGACTATGAGAGTTAATGAGAGCAGTCAAATGCAAAGTAATATACTTCAATAAAAAATGAAAATTATGCCATCGTTTACTCACTTTCATGTAGCTGTAAACCTTATTTGTTTTAAACCAATGTTGAGATACAAATACGATTGAGTGAAAAAATGTCTGCAGTACATCGGGCGGACTGTATTTGTGTCATTTTGTCAGGTCAATGCCTCAGATAGAGATGATGTGCGGTTTTGTTATACTGCATTTCGGTGTAATATGTATGGTTTCTATAGCCGTGGCATCATTATGAAGAGTTGCATTAGTTCACTGAAGGCCTAGGTGGAAAATCCACAACCTGCCACTGATTAGATCATATAAAACTGTAGGCATGTATACATACAGTATATACTGTATAAGACACATGTGTGCCTGATCGTGTTTGAGTGTGTGGTAGGAAGGTGTCACCGTCTTTTCTTGTGTCTGAAAACATTACATTTAGATAAAACTTACGTACGTTCTTTAAAAATATTTCTATAATAAGTAATCTAATTTAATAGTACGCTGAAGTGCATTGCAGTGGGTTCCGATATTGTTGTGCATCTTGAAAATGTTCCGTAGAAGAAATCAATCAATCTTATTGCTTCTAGTTTTTAATCTTACTTTTACTCTTTAAACCATATTCATTAGCAATAACAGTCAAGAGAGAACAAGAAATGATTGGAAGACGGAGGAAAAGGGAGCCCGATCTGCATCTCCACGGCACGTCAGAGCAAATTAGGCACGACTCTGAAACACGAATAGAAATGACTTTGGAACGTATACTAATGTATATCTGTACAGTTATGAATATCATGCAAATGCAGCAGAGAATAATGTAATAGACAATGACTCAATCACCTACCTAACATGCAAAATAGTGGAAAAGCAATGCTTTTTGTTTCTCATTATGCCCTCACATCCCCCATAACAAAACAAAAGCAGTGCTTTTCCAAATGCTCTTGACGGTACATCTCCCGTCACCTTGCACTGTGGCTAAAAAGCGCTCAGAGCACTTTACTGGATGCGCCGTTGCCTCTTACTGGGCTGTGATTGGCAGGACGGTTGCCACGGTCACCCTGACCCCGTGTGCAGCCTCCAGTCTGAGAAGAAGTCCTGGCAGTTTGACATGTGACAGCTCATGGCTCTAGGGGATGGTGGGTGTATCGCTCAGCAGTCGAGCCATATTAATGTGCTTTTTCTGCTGAAGAATGGGCAGATCAATTATGTTGATATAAATCTCATTGGCAATAAAAGCAGAAGACAGGCTGCGTATTTGTTTTTTCCAAGCGGTGGCAATATGCGTGTCACTCCAAACGGATACACAAGTCCCCGTCCGCATAGGTAAACAAAGATGGGTCACCTCTCAGTTAAATGGCAGCCTGCTGAGAGCACTTCAAGGACAATCTGTGACAATCCTGACATGAAACATATCGCCACACAGCAGAGCACTCTAATTGATATTGCCTCCGGGAAAGACACCTAATTTAATTTTAACTCCTGTCACGTAAGGCTGATGTTAAATACTTTTATAAACAACCAACAAATTAAACAAATGCAAACATAAAAGGCTTTGTTTTCTGGCAGATGGCTTTGACGAGCTTTGAACACTAGATAGTGGAGATGTCAGCCATCTGAGACCGTCACATTTCCATAGCATGACATGCGTGTCATCTGAACATCAATCATGAAAAGAGCTTGCTGGGTTCAAGCCAGCGAACAAAAATGCGCATCTGGTCCCGTTATACCGGTAAAATGATGTGGACAGAAGTATTGGGACACCTGACCATTGCGTCAACGTGGTCTTTTACATTGCACCTTGCATTCTAGATACAAAGACGTAGACATAAAGCGTTTGAGAGGTGAGGTACTGATGCTGGACCAGACGTCCTGGCTCACGAGTTCATCACAAAGGTGTTTTATCGGGGGTTGAGGTCAGGGATTTGTGTGGCAATAAAATGAATTAATGCCTTATGCATATATTGTTAGCTTGTGTTAACTAATGCAGCTAACTAATGGTAATATTGTTGCAAAATTAATAGCGCTTTAAGAAAAAAAAAGTACTTCAAGCAATTAATCCTCTTTAGAAGCCCTTTTAGTTTTGATGGTGCAATCTCTTGATGCAGAAGAGACAGACAGAAGACACAACAAAAAACCTCGCGAACAGAATATGCTGAACTGGCTATATGCGTAATTGTTCCTGCGATGTAAACTGAAATACTAATAAAATCTCTGGTCTGGAAACAAGCCTCCTAAGAAGACAATAAGAAATGTGGCATGGAAGTCATAAACAATATTGACTTTAAACTAAATTATATTTTTGCTGTGTCACTAAGGTGACCGAGACAGCCAAACAGTAATTTAAGAAAATACAGTAAATGTATGAATCATCTTTTCGCCCACTGAGGTTTTGGACAGTAATGAATGCGAGATCTGAATATCACCACATCAGCAAACAGAGATGCTTACTTATTCAACATGCAGTGTGAATCATTTCTCTTCTCTTATTCTTCTTTTTTTAAGGAAAACCAATTTCTATCTTTACTCTGAAATTGGTTTTCCACTTTTTAAGGGAAATGTTTTGGGATTACACGCACAGGTCTGCACGATTTATTTTTATAATACTTTAAGAAGAGGTTTTGCACTGTTTTGCATTTCTATTTTTATGTATTCAGTTATTAATTTGCTAACATTTGTCCAAAATGGAAGCGATTATGAAATGGCGCTATCTTCGCCCTGCAAGATGTTTTTTGAGCAAGAGCTTAGTTTAATAATTTTACATTCATTTTTTACTTTTTTTTACTGGAATAACTGAACAAAACCTTACTTTTACAGTCAGTTTGACGGCATGAGTCCAGATTAAACGTCAATATAAAAACATTCACAACCACTTCTAAAATATGACTATGTGAAACTGGTTATTCAAATGTTATCCATTGAAAAAGATTAGATTGTGAATGTGCTCTCTATGACAGGTGGTTGAAGAGGAGAGATTGAAAAAGAAGGGATACTGATTTCATCTGAAAAGATATTACATTTTGATTGAATATTACAAAGACAATTTCCTTTCTATAGAATAACATACGCTGATAAATAATCATGAATAAGGCCATCCGTGTGTATTAAAATAGCAAAAAGAATCATGTAAAAGCAGACCGATGACAACCTAAATTCATCCAGCCGTTACAAAATGATGCAGTTTGTAAATAATTTATCACTAATTGTCAATGCATACAGGTAGTTTATAGAAGAAAACTTCCAACCCGAAGTTAGCAGGGTTATGAGTGCGGATGCTAAAATAAAAATGGCATATCATCAAGGAATAGCGACAGCTGTCAGTCAGCTAAATCAGCAGCACTCGACAGCCCATCCAGATGGTTTTATCCCACCACAGATGTCCCAAACCACGCTCTGAGAGTGCCAGAGTTTCAACACATACATTTTTTTTCCTCTCTGTTTTTGCTCTCCTGCAGTGTCGTCCCAGCGTTTCCCACAGGTATTAAGAAGTCAGTGCCACCTGCTCAAATTCAGTGACCCGTGGTGCTGTCTGTGCTGGAGGGGCCGAAGGCAACGCCTCAACACTGTAACCAACACCTGAAACCTTTAAGCAGGTCGTGAATTCTCCCTGAGCGCTCAAACACACAGGGACGAGCTCCAGAGCCAGGCCCGCCTGCGCAGAACCTCCTTGAATCCTGTCCATACTCCTGGAGGCAGATCCAGGTGAGGGATCTATCATTCGGACGTAATCCCGGATATGGTTACTGCTTCGGTGACGGGACTGATTGTTAGAGCCCACGTGTGGACTGGGCTGGAGGGGACAGGTTAGCAACTCGTGTTTGACCCGAGCTCACCGTCTCTCACGTAGGGATAGAAAGAGCAAAATAAAAAAAAAAAATCATAAAGGAAACCTAAGTAAAGATGTAGGTAAGTATGAGAAAAAACAACCAGTAAAGAAGAGATAGATCAGCAATACAAAGCAAAGTTCTACATTCATCCTGAGAGATCAAAGATTTTAGAAACAAAAAGAAAATAAAAGAACTCTACGGAATAACAGATTTGTGCAAAAGGCCTGAAAATTTAAGGACGAAACATTAGTGTCTTCAGAAGGCTTACCCGCGGCTTACGTAAGCCAGCGCAAAGCATATTATACAGTTTTATCTGCTTATGAGGTTCTCAACCTAATTCAGACAAACAAATCTTTCCTACAACTGTTGCAGTGTTTTTTTTCTTTCCGTTTTTTATTCTGTGTGCCCTTTGCTTTTATATAAGTGGTTTCACGTTAAGATTTCTATATTATTGGATTCTAAAACGAAGCATTGCATTTTAATTTATTCATTAGCACGATTTTGGTATGTATGTATTTTGGTATTAATACGATCTTTGATATGTACACAGCTCAACTTTCTCTTCTCTTCTTCTGCCACATGAAAAAGAATGTAAATGAGTCTGAAATGACGTCTGCAATATGTTTGGATAACTGGATTGGCTGCATTTGGAAATCAATGAAACCTGACACATTTTCATAAGCTCTGTAATTAATGCAGCGATGATTTTTAGGGTCTCATTTAACTCTGAGATGCAATTAGGTTTCGGAAGCATGTTCGAGGCTCCGACCTTAAAGTGTGATTAAGAACTAGCGAAGAGGTTAGTGCTGATTGGATGCTGCAATAGTTGATGCCAGACGTGCAACAAAAGCAGCGGATGTTTCTAGTGACATTTTTGTCGCAAACGCTTTGCTTCATGACTTTAACATACATTAAGAGACATACAATAATTAGAAGCAGTGCAAATTACTGCCGTAATTATATTCCAGGGTTAAGAGAATTAAGGGTCATTGTGATTTTTAATTAGAATTGCCCTAGGGCGCATAAGGAAGATTATAGTACATTGATTTAATTTCTCTCTCTCTTGCCGTGCTAAACCTTTTTCTCACCAAATATAATTGACGTTTTCCCCAGGCTGTAGCGTCCTCACGGTTGGATATTCAAGCTTGTGTCAGTGTTTACTGCATGTCGCATTTCCCACCCAGCATGCCTAGAGGTGTTTCCTTCCGTCACCTTCATCATGCTGACCAACGTTTGCCTTTTGACGTTGACTTATTTTGCGTTCCCTCTAAGTCTGACGTCACTTTAGTCCCCACGCCGATGGACTACAAGGATCTTTGTAAGCAAAACAATCCAACTAGCGGCTGCCCTGCTGTAAATTTGGAGCGGCCCCCAGACGTCCCAGCATCCTCTCTGACTCCCTGCGTCTGTCTGAAAGGAGTGTGAAGCCTGGACATATGTCAGTAGGTTGTTTTTCTGCTAGTGTGCCACTGTGAGAGCGCATATGGATGACATGCTTCTCAAGGTCTCTTTAATTAACAAGGGAGAGAGTGAACACTAGCTGAGAATCTAAAGGGGAAAAACCGAAATGAATGAGGCGACAGAGCCAGACTCCTGCTCAGCACTCGAGACCCCTGAGGCTCAAAGCACTAATTGCAATTCACAGACAGACTCAGAAATACCTCGAAGAACAGACCATTGTCTATTCCATGCATGGCCTTCATTTTTTAATTTTTTGCTTAAATATTCTTAGAATGTTCTAGTCAGCGTTCCTTGCACCAAATGAGGTTTTCCTTTTCCATACTTTTTGACACTTTTGAATTAAACAGGCTTTGTAGCTAGTGCCACTTTAAGAGTCCTATATGCAAATTATCCTCTGTTATGATTAACTGACTTCCACTTACATAATCCAACAATTCAGTGCTTTCCGATTATTCTCAAACACCATCGCAAACTTCTGTCGTTAGAACTACAGCGGTCATGTTGTGTTTGCAATCATGATCTTCAATAAATCATGTGCGATAAGCAAAAGAACAATCAGTTAAATTCCATATCTTTCATTCAATTTAAATTTAAATATACACTTCGAATGTATATATTTTAGCCGATCCAATCTCACTGGAAAACTGAACTATTTTGCAAAGTGGTGATTTTGACAAATTCCTATGATTTGAATTGTATGAATTGTGTGATTTTTTTCATACAAATGACTGAGGTCGTTCAAGCCACCAATTCACTAAAATGATTAATAATTGCCGTAAGATTATGTTGATTTTAGCATGACCGTGATCAGTGTCGCTTAAATGTGTAAAAGCATAAGTTAACCCCCTTTAGTACGATGTCAGAGGAAAAGCTAAATACAACATGCTTGTTACAGCAGCATTTCAGAGGATTTGTTTAGGAGAAAGCTGCAAACTGAATGAATCACACCTTTCTTTAGTGCTGTGTAAACAAACTATAGTAACCTGACATTAATTGCTATCGCAATGTGTTTAATTACAGAAGTTATTACTCCTCCATCTGCAGATGTCAGTAATGCTGCAGATAGTTCATTTTTCTAACAGTGCATCATACTATGGCAGCAAAGCAGCGAGTGACGTCGTTGAATGGGAAACGAGCCCCGGGGCTGGCCGAATTCTTGGATAGCGAATGCGATGAGACACACCTGAAGTTAATAATGCCACGTTGCCATTAAATTCGCGACTCTTCTTGAAAGACCAATTTCTTCTCCCTGCATGCATAATGGAAGGGAGTGGGCAGGGGATCCTGTAGGATGGAAAAGTCACAAGGCTTCACAATTTGACATTTGAAAAACTTTGTAAGAGAAATAATTCAACTAGCTCCATCCTGTGAGACTTGATGAATGGTTGCTTCAACTTTTTCAACATCGTCAAACTCGAGCACGTTCCTTTACTCTGTTCACAAGGCTTGCTGGAGAATATCAAACCCTATGAAAGCTTCTTTGTAGCTCTGAGGTTCCCATTCGCTACCACAGACCCTCTTCGATCTCTGAGGAAATATTGTGAACCATATCTTCAGCAGGGACCTTTCCATAATTCATAATCCTCATCTTGAAATGGATTTCTTGGAAGGCAACGGTGGAAAATTCTTTTTTTTTCTTCCTTTTTTTGCTGGCAGTGCATAGAGCAATGAGAGGAAGCCAAGGTGGCACTGAATGAGCTACCGACTGAGCTACTGAATGGAAATAAGAGTAATACAAACACGTTCCACTTCATTGCAACCAATCAGAGAGATCAAATTAAAGTTGATTATATTCTTTGTTTGGTGACATTTTATGAATGCTGAGATTAGTACCAGTGGACACAAGCCATAAGCACTTGTAACACACGCTTGAGGAGCATTATTTGTCTGTGGAGCTGATAAGGTCCAGTTACCCACTGTACTCAAAATTTGTGGTTTTGTGATTTGCTCAAGTGATATATTGAGTTAGTTAGTTGAACTTTAAATCTGCAAACTAGTTCAAATTTTAGTTAGTTGTTAACAGTTCACTGTAGAACAAGATCATTCGTGAACTGGGTTGATCTCACCTATCGTGAGAACACATTCAATTTCTGAATTCTGACCCAAAAATGACAATTCTGTCATTAACTGCTCACTCTCATGTCGTTCCAGTTCTCTAAGACCTGGGCCTTGAGCGTAGTTATACCCTGGCTGTCATCAAAAATATCGTAGTTTATATTCACAAAATTAACAAAGGTCTTACAGGTTTGGATTGGCACGCGAGTGAATAATTAATTGCAAAATTTTCTTTTTTGCTAACTATTCCTTCAAGGTTTCATTACTTTTTTACTTGATAGTTAAACCATAGCATATCACGTTTTTAGATCACCTTTTAAGTTATTCCTGGAAATAGTGTGTTCCTTGCTTCCTTCCTTAATTTCTTCCTATTTAACTACAACCACATGAAACACAAATCTAAATAGTAAAGTGTTTTAACCTTTACCCGAAACTCCATTGCCATATCACTGACCCAACAACAAATTCAGTCTGTTCCTCATGCGACTTTCATATCACTTCAGATAACCTGAAACATACTGCATCAGTTGTTTACTGAGCTTTTGAATGTTCTTTAAAATTTCCCCCATTGTTTTACACATTTCCAAATACCACAAAATGGTGCTCAATTAATAACAACAGGTTTTTCACAACTAAACACGTTCCAATATGCAAAATACAAAAAATAAACAATTTATAGCACAGTATTTATAACATTCATTAACATTCCAAATAGCAGAAACTGGAAAAAAACTGCACTACATTTTCAGTTTAAGCGGCATGGCCCCCAAGTTTTAACATCAAAAAACCCATGTGTTTACATTACTCCGACTTACTTATTTCGCAGATAAACTTTTTTTGCTGTTCATCTGTTATCGCCCCACACTCCAACAACGAAGCCTCTCAACTGAGCGACACAGCAAGTAAATAACAAACTGCTCTGGAAAGTTAATGGATGTGTATTGTCAGCCATGGAGGGAACGGCGGTCCATTGAAGATACACACAAGCGAGCCATTACAGCAGGACCAGATAATGAAAGCACAATCACAGTTTAAGAGCGCCACGGGCTGGTCATTTTTCCTCGTTCCTAAGCTCTTTGTGTGCAGAGGCCAGATTTACCGGAATAATGGGCAGCCGAGATCCAGAAGAATTCCCCTCCCGAGAGCCGCAGTCAAAGGCCTCAATCCTTCACGGCTTCAGAGAGCACACAGAAGGATGGATGAGGTGTTAGAGGAGGAGAGGGCAGGCGGGGAGACGCTTGGTGTTTTAGCTTTACTTCCCGGGCTAACAGCCAGCTTTGGTATTAAAATATGAGTGCCCAACTAAAGCCGAGAGAGGGCGGCGAGCAGTGATCAGGAGCATTAACGATGACAAGCCCAACCACTTCCAGCTTCTTAACTCTGATAGCCATCTTAAGCACTTTTCCTGTGTCTTTCCCAGCACACAAAATCAATTGGTGTTTATCAAGCTCCTATCCCTGCGCCGTCTTGTATATCGAGTTGCGGTCTTTTAGCATGCAGCGTGCACCGGTCCAGGGATTGATGGCAATCCGAGTTGCTGCGCCTGGCGAAATTGCAGGATCTGCAAGAGGCTCATCTGAGCGCTTGACAGCCGCTGAGAACGAGTATAAAAAACACCCTGTTCTTCCACCTGAGGGCTGACTTTACATTCTAATCTCACAAGCATTTTTGGTTAAATGAGAAAACGCTACAGACAAAACGGAGCCACGCTTCCAATTTAAAGGTGTCGTTGTTGCCGGGAGCACGCAATTCTCAGGAGCTGACGAAACATCTCTAAAAAGACATGCCTCAAACTGTCTCGCCGCTGTACATATTGGGCTACCGTTCTCCCAGCAAAACACACAGAAGCTGAAGATAGAAAACCAGCCTGATTGGTTCATAGAGACATATTAGGAGCAGAGGACGAGAAAAGCAGGATGACCATAACAATTTTCTTTCTTAATAAATGTCAGTGGTCTTATTGCGTGCGATTTATCAGTGCATGTTGATCTTAAGAAAAAAACTTTTCTCATAATCTTTCATCAAAATGTAATCACTTTCTCTTCTCTCTTATGCTGATGTAACCAAGGTTGCGCTGGGAAAAATAATACGTAAGCGATAATGTACAGTCAGTAATGAACATTATTTTCTGCTGAATATTCTGCTTTGCTTCAGAAATACACCACTTTATTGCATCACACATGCAGTTTCATGTTGTCTCACTCTACAGAAGTGTAGCGAGGTTTTAAGCAATAAATGCAACTGCGAAAAGCTGGATATTGCACTATAGCAACCTAACTTGGTATGACCAAATGGTAGCTGGTTTGTTGCTGGTCCAGCTAATGAACAGTTTGGGCAAACCAATGGCAGTCTCAGAGCAGGTAATAATAATGGTCTTGGAAGAATTATTGCCTGCTTATAATAATATAATAATAATGACCTGCTTGGACCAGACAGTGACTAATTTGAACTAGAGAATGACAATCTTAGAGTAGCAAAAACAGCTTGGACCAAATAATAACCATTTTTAAGCTTGCTAATGACCACCTTGAGCAATTTAATACCCATTTTAGACCAGCTACTGTTTATCCTAGACCAGCCAATAACTAGCTTAAATTAATTATTCACAATCTTACAGAAAAAATCTACACAAAAACAATGTCAACCTTTTTTACAAATCATTTTATACCAGATAATGGCCAGCCTAGACCAATTAATAAGAATTTAAGCTTGCTACTGACAATTTAGAGCACCATAAACTAGCTTGGACCAAATTATAAGCATCTTATACCAGCACGTGACCAGCGTGGAGCACTTAACCATTTTAGACCCAGCTACTGACAATCCCAGACCAGTTAATGAACAGCTTGGACCAACTAACAGCCATTTATTAGCAGCTAATGACCAGTTTGGACCAAATAATAACCATTTCAGACCATCTCAGACCAGATAGTGACTGGTTTGAACAATCGTAGAGCAGCAAAAAACAGTTTGGACCAACCAATAACCATTTTAAACTTGCTATTGGCAAGCTTGGACCAGTTAACGACCACTATTAATGACCAACTTTGGTCTATTTGCAAAAAAATTGCTTGGACTAATTAATAGCCATTTTAGACCAGCCTGGATCAGCTAGAAGCCAAACAATAAAACACAGCTATTACAGCTATGTAAACTCAGGTATCTGAGTTTTGCTTCAGTTGCTTGGCCGAATTGTAAAGAGGCCAGTTTTAACTAGAAATAATCTGAACCTCTTTGGTTTTTTGAGTCACCAGGTGTGCTCTGGCTTTGCCATCTCAGCTCTAAAGCTATCCTCAAACTCCTCTTAGCTTTTGACTCTTAACATTTGACTAATGAATCTCAGCATAGTTGTTCTCTTCCTGCGCGCACATCGCTGAAGGCTTCTGGATAGGTTTTATGTTTCGAACCAAGTTTGAGAGTTTAAAGACTTAAAAACTTAGTTTTGACTAGATGAAGTTGAAAACTGTTTCTAGATGTGAGAATCTGGCAGCTGCTGGGAGTCTGATCAATAAACCTAGTGAGAATGAGGAAGACAAACGGCGACATGAAGAAAGGAACAGCGAGAGAGGGAGAGAGAGAGAGAGAGAAAGAGATACGGAGAAAACATATTCTGTCAACTCTCCATCTGTGTCTACTTAAACAAACTGGATGTGCCACAAACGACCACAATAACAGTGCGGCTTTTCACAGCTTTCAATTTTGGGCTCTTTCCACAGAGTTCAACAACAACAACAACAACCTAAGAATACACCGCGCCCCCTTGCGGCAACTGTCACTCTCTTAATTAAAACAGCCTGCTGCTCATTAAAATGTCATTTACTGGTGGCACATGATTCATAATAGAATTGCTGTTGATTTAGAATCTTTTATTTAGCTGACAGATGATTGGTTACTTTTTGGTTTTTGAAATGCAGATGTTTCTTGGTTTGTAACATGTCTTACAGGATCCAAAACTGCTCAATTTCAGACCCTGCGAAATTGCTTGTCACTTATGGCACAATAGGGCAAAAATGCATTTAGCTAATTAATGTAAATGAAAAAGAAAGAAAGATATTAATCATCAGCCAAATAAAGGTATGTCACAATGCCATAAAAGAGCCTTTTTGTCTAAATGTTTCTTTCACATCTGAAGAACCTTTCTGATTCACAAAAGGTTCTTTGTAGGCAAAAGAAGGTTCTTCAGATTATAAAAAGGTAAGGAAGAGATGCTTTTTTTTAAAGAACCTTCGACTGAATGGTTCTTTGTTGAACCAAAAATGGTTTTCTATGGAAGCTTGGAAACACCTTTATTTCATTCAGAGATTTTAACCTCTTGAGGGGTCCGTTTCTTTTTTTCCCCTCTCGTACAATGTTAGTGAACCCATCATCTTCTCTGTACGGTTTCTAAAACTGTATCTACTTCATAAATAGAACAAATGCATAAACAGCATTTAGTGGTCTTGGTGGAATGAGGGTGGATGGTGGTGGCTTTCCAGGATAAAGGGCTTTTAAAAAAAGACTAAACTTGTTTTTCCCTTTCGTATACTGAGAACTGTTCACTTCTGGAACCGAATTCGAAGATTCTTTCAGGTCCTTCTGAGTATCAGAGCTATATTTCTACACTGAGGTCCCTGGAAGGTATTTTCAGGCTGTAGGCTTCAAACACTAGCAAAACACTCTCAGGCCTCTCAATGGTGTTTGCTTGATTACTGCAAAACTTTCTCCTTTAGTTCCAGGAAAAGCACAAAGTGCTTGAAGAACCTGTCGGCAATTGCGAGCGAGGACTGAAACACTTCTCAAATAAAGCCATTTAGGCATGACTGCTGAGGGCCTTTAGCACCATTATAACACATCATTTTGTTCCACCTCTAACTGTGAGCTGAGTTTCTCTGTCCATGGCAGTTCAGCTGTGCCTTGGAACATTAACAATTCACGAAAAAGACAGTGGCTTAATGTCCAGGAAAACGATCACATGAGCTACCAAGTTGAAAGCTTTATGTGATGGCAACGTTGCAACAAAACCTAATATTTTTCCATCTTAATAAAGTATAAACTGATATTTTAAAAGTGCTACTGTTTAAGTCATGAATCATTTCAAATAGTTCATTTTAATTAACTGATTCAAATCACTGATTTAGGCATTTTAAAAAATGTAATAAAATGTGGAAAACATGCCATAGATATTCGGAGATATACATATTTAGTAGATATTTTTGTTCTAAAATAAATAACATGATAATAATATATAATATAAAATAATCCGAATCTGCTGGCAACAATGGAGGAAATCATAAATATTGAAATAAATACCGGATATTATCAAAACGCTGAGAAATATAATTTTAGCTTCATTAACCAGCACTAATTGCAGCTCTGCAGAAGCAAGGTGAAAAAGCCAAGATGTGGGATTACATTACTTCAGCTTTGACCAAGTGATACCTGACCCGACGATCAGAGATCTGACTATATCTTGGCTAGAACGAGCGAAAAGAAAGGGTTTGTGTAGCGATAATGATTGCTACACTCCTTCATGCTTGAGAAAAGAACATAATTAAGATGTAGTTGGAGCATATTCCGGTACTTGTGTAACTTTGAGAAGTCTTGGCCTCTCTAACTATTCTTCTTCATTAAAACATCACTCTTAGTCCCACGCTTAAGTGTGGGATTGTATTCCTTCATTTATTAAAGTTTTGTCATTTTACTTGGAGGTAAAACGGTTGTTAGAGATGTTCAAATGCTTTTTTCCTCTTGTAAATGGAGATTAGAAGTGAAATCTACCGCCATGGCACTGATTTAATGATCACAAAGAGCGGGAATGAATCCATTTTTTTCCGAATGTGCACTGAAATTTTCCTTGGCTAAATTAAATGTATTCATCCATAACATTTAGCATAATTGAAAACGCCACACATCTAAATGAATCTACCATTAGCACGAGCGGAAACACAAGTTACATTTTTAGCACCCACGCATGATAAATTACACAAACAGGTTGGCATAATCACAGACATTAAATCTCCCCGTTCAATTAGGGGGCAATTACTGATGGAAATTTTAATAAAGCATGTACGTTGCGTGCCTTAAACTGAGTTTCTTAAAGATGTTCTGTCTTCTCTGTAAGATATTACTGGCAACGCTTTACTGCTCTTTGTCCCTAACCTTATTCTTTAGCGTCTCGCTTCTGAAGCCGAATGTGCAGGTTATCGGACATTTCTGCACATCCCAGATTACTGGGGTCTGACGTGCTGTCAGGGAAGCTGTATCTGTTCTTTCCATTTAACATGAGAGGATTAATGAACTTGTCTGGAGATAATCTCAAACTCAAAGCCTAGAGATCACCGATTTGTCAGTTCGTGTGGGCCATTATTATACACTCCACTTTTTCTCATTCAGCTTCTTGATTCTCATAATAATGCAGTCACTCAAAGATTTCAGTACAGGAAATTGGTTAAAAAAAAAAAGTATCGGGGACTGTCGAAGTCCAAGAAAAAAAGGACCACACTCGTACAGAGTCCTTATAGCGCTTTTCCAATCTCCAGTTGTGTTTTGCAGAAGAACAAAAAAAGATATTTGAGTGAGCCGGTGCCAAGGGCTTTATCAAAATCTGTGTTGTGTAGATGCTATCAAACAAAGAATGCATTGGGCGGTCATGTACTTACAGTTGGAGTATGCAGGTCAATGCACAACACTTCCCCATAGACCTCCACTGTAAATAAATTGTCAACATGTTTTTGTTTCCGCAAACCGGAGATGAGTCAAAATGTGGTAGTCAGCAGCCTGCCAAAGACGATGTTGATTGAGCTTAATTTGTATTAAATCTGCAGCGCTCCTTTAAGCCACCAGAAGCACTCTGTGGCTTTACACTTGCACACTAGGCAAGCTAGTAGCTGTGGTACAAGACCGTATGCATTGCTTTCGTAAATTAAACAACAGAAGGGAACAGCACACAAAATCTGAAAATCTTACAAAATAAGGGTAGACATTCTGGAAATAGTTTTGAATGTTGCAGACGCGGTGATGCGGGTTGGCAATAAAAACACAAGTTGAAACAAAGACTCAAAGACAAAGTCTCAAATACTAAAAAAAAAAAAATTTTAAACTACATAAAAAACTACACAAAACCCCAACAAAATTACCCCAAACGTCAAGCACTGTTGTCTGAACAAAGAACCTCACGTTGTTAAAATGTTCAGGCTTTGTGAGTACCCAGCATGCATTGCAGCATGAATAAATTATGCAATTACTGTTCCAGGATTATGTTTTTGCTGTTATCTAATTTAATTTACACTTTTGTTGTCGTTTTATCGGTATTGTTAGTTGTTTGTTGTACTGTGATGTACATTTGTTTTAACATTTGTTGACTGTCATCATTCTAGGCTTAATGTGTCTAGTTTTGAGGCCTAGCCTTCAACCACTTATGTCTGTTTTCTGGACATTTTAGTCTTGTATGTATCTTTAAGTTGTTTGCTTATTAGACTAACTTTCAATCTTCCACCATCAAAATAATTGATCACATCGACATCCAAGAAAATTAAAAAAAGTTTGTTAGCTGAACAAAAAAAGAGACATGTGACTTTACTCAGTGGGTTGGGTTGAGTGAACAACTTGGTCCAAGTTGAGTAAACTCAAAAAAGCAGAGCTTTCTAGATATTCTAGATAGATAGCTTTTTTTTTTTTTAAATAAAGGTCAATGTAAAAACATGTACATTATAAGTGCAATGTACCAAATGATTTATTTAATGTAAGTACAGACTAGTTAAGGCCGCCTAATATAAAGTGGGACCAAAATTTCAATTGAGGATTGTTCTGGTAGCACAAGATGATTAGGACTGTGAAGTTGACTGGCATCTGCTGTGATGAGAGAGGATGGACAGATCAGTCTTAATGCAGCTATTATACACAATGGACCATCTGCTTTCTCAGCCATCATTTATGATGGGCAGATCACAGATGGATCAGGGTGGATGCCATAATGATATGATAAATATGCGCAAAACTTTTCAAAAATCTCATTATAATGTTCTGTAAATGTTTTTTAAAATGCCTTTTGATGACTAAGACAAGACTGTAAAAAGTCCCATAAGTCCACACTGCTGTTTCAGTAGTTACTCCTACCTCGTTGTCTGCAGGAGTGAGATTGCTGAGGTTTTTATTGTTCAAGTTCAGTGATTAATTCTGACACACATTTCCCTTTGTCACATACAATTCAGCAGATCTGAGGGCAAAGAGCAGGGATGCAAGTGAAGATACGAGATAGAAAAAGAGCTGAAGAGAGACTGTTAAAGAGGGTAGGAGAAAGAGAGAGGCAGAATGAAAGGAAAAAAGACAGAAAGGCAGAAAGAGACGGGAAGAGAGTTAGGTAAAGTGGGAAGGTGAGCAAAAAAATGGAAAGTGTGAAGACAAGTAGAAATGTAAAGAGTAAGTAAGAGAGGAAAGTAGTGAGATGGTTATAAACAGAAAGAGTGATAGGAAGAGACAGACAGGTAGAGAGTGAAGAAAAGAGAAACGGGTAGATTGAAAAGAGGGGAAGGGACAAGTAGATAAAGACAAACGTAAAAATAATGGCAGAGATAGGTAGAGAGGGGAAGTATGAAACAGGTAGACAGGAAGAAAGACAAGTAAAAAGGTAGACAGGAGAAAGAGACACTGATAAAAATGGAACACGACTGGTAGAGAACAGAAGAAGAGGAACAAGCTAATAAGACTAGAAAGAGAGGAAGAAAGAGGGAAAACCAGGCAAGGGGGGGTAGACAGAAAGAAAGACAGATGGAGAGAGAGAGACAAACAAATAGAGAGGAAGGAAGAGAGAGAACCGGGTAAAGAAGGATGGAGAGTTAGAGAGGTAAAAGGATGAGCAGATTGAGAAGGTCTGAAAAATAACTTGAGAGGCAGGGAGAAAGAGAGAAATAGTTGTGGAGAGGTAGGATAAAAGTTGTGAAGAGGCTGATAAAGAGAAGCAGGAAGAGAAGCAGAGAGGGAGGGCGAGATGAGAGCAACAGGTAGGCAAGTCAGGATTTAGGGAGAGATTCGAAAATGTGGGGACACAAGTAGGAAGATGAAGTGAGACAGGTAGGGAGGAAGAAATGACAGCAGGAAAAGAGACAAGTGGACATGGGGAGAGACAGGTAGACAGGGACAATGAGACAGACTGGAAAAGAGGAACCAAGATGACAGTCATACAAAGTCAGTGAGCGTATGCTCATGAGAGAAAGAGAGAGAGAGAAAGAGAGAGGGTTGTTATCTGAGCGTGTTTTGACTGCCTGCCATCTTACAGTTTGAATCACAAAGAGTGGAATGAGAGATGAGGGGGTGGGCAGAGGGTCACATTCGCCGAGCAGCCCAAACTGAAACTAAAACACAATGCTGAGATTGTGAAGCAGGAACCGCTCGACTCTACAGCAGACGTGGTTCCCAGGATTATATGCGGCGTGTGAAGCATGGCTGACGGGGGAGGTGTGGAAGAATCTGACCAAAATAAAACACAACATGCCACCAACATGTTTCAGACATCCAAATCAGACGGTCCCAAAACGATCGGAAGATCTGAAGATGCTAGTTTCACAAATAGTCAGTAGACAATGAGCAGGAGTCTTTTTTTGACAGTTTCCCGGTAATCTATGAAATAGATCCAAATGAGAAGATGAACCTTCATCAATCCTGACTTATTCCCCAAATATCTTTAAACACTGCATTCTGAAAATCATAACTAACAAACCGTTATCTAATGTGGCAATGAAACCCTAACTAATTTCCTGGCAGTAAGGTGAAAACTCTAACGGGACAATCGTCTGTGAAATCTGACTCTGGGCTGTTTGATAGCACGACTCCTGTTGGTTGGCTCCCTGGTGCATTACAAAATACTATCAGGGAGATAAATTGTAGTGTGGTTGTTCTCAAGGAAGATGAGGAGGAACTGAAAGAGCAAGGGCCTGTGCTCACAGAATTCAGAGCTAGCATCGGATTTCGCCTTCGTCACTGAAGCTGAGTCACCAAGCTAGTACAACAGGACTGTCCATGTTTACAATGACCATCCGGAAGCGTTTTTCCTGTTTTTTTCATGTGAATAGGAATAACAAAGAAGAAGACGAAGGTACCTTTGAAAATGCAAAGAACAACTGGGGTAGTGTTGTGAATTATGCAATCAAATCAGCAACAGAATACAAAATCAGGGGTGTCCAATCCAGTAAATTCATGTAAAAATTACTGGCAAAACATTTCATTGACTTCAGAATTCCCTGCACAAGTTTTACAACTACTGTTTTTTTCCCAGGTATTACATACCTTAATATTAAGTATAATAAGCAACACTATTGCATATTATAGTTACAATGGTAATGCTTTTGTGAAGGAAGGTTTTGAAAAAAGGACTTTTAACCTTAAGATCTCAACACTTGCGATTCACCACGCAGACACACGCACACACTCCAAGTCCCCATTCAGCTGAGCAGAGAAACAGACTTCCCTCTGTGCACAGAACCTGGATCAGTGCAGAAAGCCGTGCAGCTGTGCGAGACAGCTGTCAGGAATAAGGCAGACAATGCGCTTTGACATGTTGATTCACTGCTTGCTGGCTACGAGCAGCCTGCATCGCTTCAGAAATGCATGCATTAATGGAGGTTTCTTCCACCCTCCTCGGGGGGGTTCCAACATAAATGATTTCTGCTTGGAGGACTTGGAAAACATACAGACACGACTGGATGGTTCGGGTTTAACCACCGACTCGGCGAGCGAGCGCACCAAAATAAACTGTAAAAATCGCAGCGGGAAGGATCTAACACTAACATTTGTCTTTCTTTCACAGATATGAAAGTGATGCGGAAAAACCTCAACAACAAAAAAAGCAATTAGCCAATAGCAGATTGCATTACTAATGGCGACGTTTTGAATGCCCTAAAAATGGTCCGACACAAACGTGGAATGTTTAGTGGTATATATGCAGCTTGCAAAAATATTAAAAATAGCCAGTATACCTGAATACTTTTAAAAAGACGTTAATGGAGAAAGATGCTAATGATAACCATGCCGAACTTTCAGCCCTTGGTCCACAGATTAAACATTTTGTCCTTTTCTCATTAGGGTTTACCAGCATTTTATGTTGTCTAGATCTGACTGCATCATCAACAATCTGTTGCAGTCAGATTTGACATTCTGTAATCCCCAAACATCATGTCTTTCGGCAGGTCCCACGTCTGCCGCTCTCAAAAATCCTACCCTTCTCCACACACGACGCATAAATGCATCACTTCAGCTTAACTTCCTGCCACGGCTGAGGGCTCAGACAGCATGCTCTAAACATTACCCCAGTTGTCATATTTCATGGAGTTTGACATGTGAACTGCCGTAACAGGATTTAAACCTAAAATATTCTAAGCCTCTTTCACTATATCAGAATATTTCAATATAAGATCCAATATAGTGTGGCAAATGTACTGTTTTTATTTATTTATTTTAAATACGCTTATCCATTGACCATAAAACATTTTTTATCATGCAACTTTTTTTTTTTATTATTCCTGCCCATATTTTTCACTTTTTTTTTTTCATTTTACATGACAAAACGCATCTAAAGCTGGTAATAAACCTGAATTTTCCAACTGGATTTTCCATCTGCATTCCAAAACAACACAGATAAACCCTGCTTAGTCTGAAAGTCCCCCGATGCAGGTTTTAACATGCATTGTGCTTTAGCAAAATGATTTCCCATGTCATAAATCATGCATTAATAACATGCAATCTGTCCTAATGCCATGAACGCGCTTGCATTGTGCATAGCCCACAACAGAGCCACAGAGATACCACAGAGTTGCAGTGGCGATCAGAGAGAGTATGGGT
The DNA here is from genome assembly GCF_018831695.1 of Puntigrus tetrazona. NCBI lineage: Eukaryota > Metazoa > Chordata > Actinopteri > Cypriniformes > Cyprinidae > Puntigrus > Puntigrus tetrazona. Next base: position 26,154,034 of record NC_056701.1, read on the forward strand.
TGATGGTATCTCCCCGGGTGAGCTGCATGCAATATTTTACATGATACGAACATATTCTGCATTATAGCATCGAATGCACAACAGCTGTAGCTGAGAATACTTTCTCTGTTGCTGCCGTGAGAGTTCATATCAAAGCGCCGCAGCAATTTGAGGAACCAATATGAGGAAAAAAAAAAAAAATCATTAACATCAAAGGAGTGGAAAACTCAAACTTGGCTCTTAGCTTAAAGATCCACGAGCTATTTTGCTGTGTGAGACTTTTTGTTCCTGTTAAGGCACATCTAGTCTGGCATACACTTTAAAGGGCTGCTCACCAACCCAACTTCTAGCTTGTGAATAAACAAGAGCTGTTTGAGGGGTTCATAACAGTGCCTAAAACAAACATGCTTAGTGTTCCTCAAGCAACAACCTTTACGGTTCCGGCGCAATGTTCCTATTAACCAGCCGCTGGCCTTTTAGAGGCTATGATAAGTTCCCGGAGTCAGAGAGTGAATTGCGGATGGAGCCGATAATAAATAGAGGAAGTCAAAACTTTGAAAATGCTGTTATCCAAAGCATCTTGCATTTGCGTTCAAGGCATGTCTTATAAGTTCACACTGAAATAAGCAAAAATAAATATTACACCGCGGAAATGAGAATACACCGATAAACACCACTAGACGCCATATAAACAATCATTTTTTTTTATCTGAGATCTAGTCGTGTTTATGAATATTGTGGCCTACACACCTTGTTTTTGGACTTCTGTTAGTGTGGTGAGTCTCTGGTTGTTTTTTGCCCTGCGAATCAAATCTTTGACTTTGCTAACTTTGCTACCGTCTCACTCTAAAAATGAAAAAACGTGTGAGCATTTGCATATTAACATTTCGGTAACCACAAAAGTTAAGATTCTAGGTCACTCATGTTCGGTTAATTATATTCTGTTCAAATCGTCCATCATTGTTTTCATCATCAACGTGTTGTTTGGCTAACTGCTAGGTTAAGGTGGTTTGTGTGAGATGAGCTGACAACAAATATAGCCCGAAAAGCAAACCTGTTTTAAAGCTTTTTTTGAAGAATTGCCTGGAGGAACCTCTCCGTGAAGCAGTCGTGGTAAAGTTTCATTTTTAAGATTGGCGCTAATGCTAACACTAGTTGACAGGAATGTTGTTACACGAACAATAAAAGATGTTGATTCAGGAGCACAGTCCTGGGTAAAGCACCTGCAAACAATCAAACATCTGATTCACAGGCTCTCATTGTTGTAACTTGATGGATGACTGGACGGGATCTTGATTTTCAAGTTTTTGTAAATCCACCACAAACAACAACACGTCTCCTTCCTTCTCTTGTGAGGGAACTTATTTGTACTGAATGTGCGCTTTTTAAATATGCTTTAAGAAGTCAACTTAATCTGCTGCGTTAACTAGCAAAAAAAACAAAACATGTAAAGTACACCGTAAGTTACATTTAAGTTAAATTTACGGTTAAATACTGTAATATCATTAACTGACATAATGTTGATATACCAACCTATAAAAAGTACTGAAATCTGTTTTGTAAGTAACATATATTTAAGAACAATTATAATATAATATATTATAATATAGAACCCAACAGGTTTTAAACTACTATATTTTAAATTTAGTAAACTGCCTTTACTACAACTTTATATTTACAAATATAGTTAAATGCATTATATAAAACATATTTTATATGATATAAACGTAAACTATTATCCTTTTTGCATTTAATTGCAAATGCAATTAAGTGTTTGAAAATATTACATTCAGATCACATTTAAGATTGTTCTTTTTTAAATACATTGTTTGTCCTTTTTAAAGTGTTTTTTTTCTGTCTCTTATCTCTCTCTCCTTTCTCATTCCACGGCGATCAGCATTCGTTGCCGTGGCGTGGAATAATTAAACCATTCAGCGAGCATGGCTTTCCTGTAAAGTACAGCTAGTCCTTCCTCATTTCGATGGGATGAGTGCTTTCTCATGGCACAAGTCCCACCGGCTGGACTCTGAATGAACATGGAGAAGGCAGAGTGAAAGGTTGCACAATGATTTATTGCTGCATTTGCACCTAGATCCCAGTCAGATAACTCAAGTTCAATAAACTCCTCTCACATACACACACACACGCGCGCGTGGCTTTCTAAGACTGCAGGAACCGGAGCTGTTAGCCCTCCATGCGCCTGCAGATAGATTAGCATCCAGCTCAAAGCAGCAGCACATCAAAAGAAGCTTTGATGCTTAGCACGGCTGCACAGAGGGGCAGGTGAGGGAAAGGGTGGCCCCGTGCCGTCAGCGAGGATTCTGGGAAATACTCTCAGCTTTTAGAGCTGGAAAAATCTATAGCCTTCACCGAGCGGGAGATAGACGTAGGGCCTGGGAAAAGGGGGAAGGAAAAAGTGCCTGGTTGCTGCGGTGAGGGTGGCCGTGCGCTCTGGATGTTCAGCGGTTAGAGAGGAACCAAGCGGAGGGCCGTTCACGTCAAAGATATGATGAACGGACGATTCTTCAAGCTCAGCACATGCTATTTCGAAGCATAAGCGGAGAAATGGACGCCAAGAGTTACACGAATGCCACAAGTTAATGAACACTTCCGAAGTATGATTGCTCACAACTGTGAAATGCAGCTAAAGAGAACTCAGCCTAGTCTCAGTTCTCTCTGTCTAAATTGTTGTTTAATTATTGCTTTTATTAAATGCATCGTTAAACACTCCACTAAAACGCTCTCTCCTTTCAGGATCTTTCTTGAGAGCTACAGCAGAAAACACGCGATACTCAAAATCTTTGTTTTTTGCGTTGAGAGCATGAATCATCCTAGCAAATGGGTGTCATCACACGAATCCAAACCGAGATTTCCTCCTGCAATCGTAAAGAGTCGGCGATAACCTTCTCAGATCTGGCCACGAGCGGTCGCATAATCTTTAACCCAGTTCGTTTGTTGGCTTCCGTGGGTGAAGCATGCTGGGTTTTCCGCAAAACTGGCAAAAGCCGGTTGAAATATTATTGGGTAAACTGCGATGCTTATTTTCAAAGCTGAATAACTGGCTGTAGCATTGCTTTTGGAGAAACAAGTATGTTTCCTAAATATCTGCAAATATATTATTGTGTTTTCATATGTCAGCACGATCAAAAAAACTACATACAAGGTGTATTTACAGATACATTTGGACAGCTATTATTTTTTATTTCCCTATTTCCCTATTATATTTTCCATCTTTCCATATTTTCCATCTAGAAGCAAATTCAATATAGGATGGTCTGATGATTAGCATATATTTTAGCAAATAGCAAATATGCTTTTAATGGCAAAAGGGCTGTTTGGAAATCGCAAGTTCCTACAGGCAAGCTAAAGTAAAAAAATTAAAATAATAATTTTAAAACCCTCCCCAAAAAAAACATCTAACTTGCCTAAGATTTCTGCACAATACAGTATTGCAATCAAACCAGAAGTGATTCATCTCGGCCTAAGCCAGTCGTTTTTTTTCAGCAGGCAGCGCTAATCCAAACACGCATAAGCCACCTTGTCTGGTGTGTGAGTTGCGCCGTCTCCTGATGGTACTGTTGTGCAATAACTGTGTGTGTTTTTAGTCACCAACTGTTTGCGTCTGTACCCACCAAGAAAGACTAAGAAATCACAGATGGCAATGACGAAGCATGATCAAAGAAAACGACGACGAGAAAAGGTTTTTCCTCTGGGTGGAAGCAATCAAGCATCCCCCAGCAATTATTTGATCACAAATGAGTCAGGTAGCCCTGGCAGTGTTGTTTCAACGGAGGGAATATGGCAGACACACTCCGTCGATCCGCCCTGTTTTATGTGCGGCTGCTACAGCTTCTGCTGGCAAATATCCCCGAGAGCGTGTGATAGTGTCTCGCAGTTTTTAATTAATACGTAAGCCTGGCGATGTTAATTAAAAGCAGACTGATCATTACCCACCAGGAAAGATCATACGGACGCTTGTGCTGCCGGCCAACAAATGCCGAACACAACTGAGGAGTTACTCTAACGAGCGTTAGGCTCAGGTGCAGTATTTAAGGGCTTAAATAATTATTTTTTAAATGGTTTTTAGGTAAATAACTGCTTATTCAATTTATCTTTGCTTTGTTAAATATCCAAAAGGAAAGGGGGGGGTCATAAAGAGACAGCCCACGCTCATGTGATTCAAACCTGAAACCTTTTTTATTATTATTTATTATTATAAGATGTTTTGAAAAATGCTGGTAACCAATACAGTATTTTATAGAATGTTGGTAACCAAAAAAATATGTATATTCAGAATATATGTTGAAAAAAAAGGTCGTGACCAAAAGTACGTTTTTAATAAAGTCTGTAACCAAAAGTACATTTTAGTGAATATTGCTAACAAAAATATATTTTATAAAATTTTGGTAACCAAAAATATGTTTTGAATAACACTGGTAACAAAAGATAAATATATTGAAGAATGCCGATAACCAAAAATATGTTTTGAAAAATGTTGGTAACTATAAGTGTATTTCGAAAATATTGGTAACCAAAAAGATATTTTAAAGGATTTGGAGGTTATCGACATTCTTCAAAATATGTTTTTGGCTATCAGCATTCTTCGAAGTATCTTCTTATTTTGCTCCACAAATGAAGGAAACATACAGGGCGAATAAATAACGGCAGAATTTTCTTTTTTTAAATGGACTTTCCCCTTAAGGCCTAAGAGCTCTAAAAATGATGTCAGTTCAAACGGATGTGTCATTTGTCAGCCTCGTTCTATTTTAATCATGCTTCTCATATTTTACAGATGTAGAACGACTACATCTACACATACCGCAGTCATCTTGATCAACACTCAAAAGCAGAACAGCATGTTTTTGTTGAAACACAAAAGGCTTAGTCCACGCCTCTTAAATACACTAGGAATGAGGCATGCGGGGTAAATTCTGAAAAAACTGGTTCTCCACTGGTCGTGCATTCACTACATTGAAAGATATCACTTACTTCATTGGTTTGAACAGGGCTTGACCGTAGTTCTGGAACGACATGATGAGCTTCAGCTGAGTTCCACCTGACTTCATAGCTGTGAAGGAAACACAATTGCTGTAACACCAGCCGACCTTCTTTCTAAAAACAAGACAATATGCACGCACACCCACACACGCTTCTCTTCCAGCCTTCGTGCTAAGAAGCTTTCGCTCTAACTCACGCAAGCGCGTACCAGCAGCGACGTTTTGCGGGCTTGTAAACAGTAGCGACGATTACTTAGCGTGTTTCATCAGGCTGCCAGACAATCTCGTGAATATATGCAGATTCCCACGACTAGCTAAACACCCATCTGCTGTTGATGAGTTAAACGGCCGGAACATCAGGAGCGACTTCCAGGTCTCAGGGTGCTTCGTATTGAAGGGTCAGGTGACGAGACACTTGTTCGTTTGTAATTCGCACCAGAGCAATACATTCAACTATATGCTAAACGTGTATTAATTAAGACTGTTTCGATCTTTATAAGCATGAAAAAACGTCCCCCCGGTGACCTGAGAACCGCATTAAACTGCATACATCCCTTCAAAGGAAGGCAAACAGATTTTTAGAAGAATGAACCGACGAATCATGCGGGCGTTTCATCGCCAATAAAGTCCCTTGCAATGGCGCGCAAGCGGTTTGTGTGTGTATAGGCCTTTGACGGCTTAGGTTAGTCACAACAAATCATATTGACTACAAAGCGAATAATCCACCGAAATTACACCATACCCGTCTACAACGTGTCTGCGCGCGTCGGATCGAGACGGGCTAGTTCCGGAAGTCTTAAAACCGCGAGAGAAGTCAGGGTGCTGACCTTAGATCGGCGGAAAACAATTTTGTCAGGCTGATTAATGAGATTGGACGGCAAAGATGGCTGATGCGGCTTTACGTTGAGTAATCCAAAAATTCTGTATCGTATTTCCCCAGAGGGCACCTGTGCAATTCTGCAGCAGTAAAGTCTTATTGAACTCATTAGCTGAGCGGAGACACGTCAGCTGGAACCAGGCCACGATGCCGTGGCTCTTAGTGTTATTATCTGGTGGATCTGGGTCTACACATGCACAAATAAGCATTGTTAAACCACGCGTTTTTTGATTCGCTTCGATCCCCGGAGTCCATCCTATTTTTGCTAAATGTTTCCAGTAAAACGCTATTCTAGAGTCGTTTTCGAAAGCACTGCAATCGCAACAGAGTTATGCATCGAGCGCTAAATTTATAACCTTAATTAATCCTAATATGACTGAAATTACCTCCAGGAAAGTGCTATTTGTTCCAGAGGCTGCACTGAAGCACGCTGTAAAAAGCGAACAAAGACATTTCCAAATGCACCACGGGGGGCTGAAGGGGGATTTTAAAATGTTAAATATCTTCTCCTATCCCTGTTTAATATGCAGAAACCTATAATTAAGCCATTTGTAACTTTGCGTACAGTTAATAAATACGAATGCGCTAAATTACATCTTTAGCATTAAAATATACGCAAGTAAAAATGTATGTTTTCATACGGCAGCACGCTTTTAGCCGTGTTGCAAGAGAAGTAATTATGAAATGAAATAGAAGGGGGTCAAAAAAGCACATACGCTCCGCTAATTTATTTTAATATAAACTTAAACGATAATCCATTTTCATTTAATAAACTGTGTTATTACCATAACAAGCACTCTCTTTAAAAGCTAAAGTGTGCTTTTTGTTCGCGACATTGGTGCAGATATCGCAGTACATCTATTTTCAACAACCCTTAACATCCGCTGTCAGGTTTATTACGTAATATTTTTCATTCAAATAAATCATTTTCACTTAGATTGTAAGCAAAGCAATCGGGAATTGGATGTCTGTGGTTACAGTTTCTGAAATCGAAGACCGTTTCATAATCATAATCGCAATACACTGGAGAGATAAGTCACGTAGGATCTTCAGGTGGACTTTCAGAGCCTAATGGAGGAAGAGCAGTTGTCAATCATGCTTTGTCTTGGGGATAAAAGGACGCTTCCGCCGTCGTTCTGCCTACAGAAATAGCTCCTGATGTTCACTAGCCTTCACAAGTGCCTGAGTGCATGCACACGTAAACATGTCTGCGCCTCACAAGCTTCTAAATAAAATACTTCCAAATGGCTCCTTTCACAAAAAGAGGCTACGAAACGATCCGAAGTCGATTTTTCCTTTTTTTTAGCAGATGAAGAGGAAAAAGATGCCGCTCATCCTTCAGAAATGTGAACCTCAGACTAAACGCTATGTTGTGTTAAATATTATATTAGCTAATTCTGATATTTTAGTAAGTAGACGCCCAAATGTACACATTCAATCATGACATAAGTTCTAATTAAGTTACGGGGATGGCTTTAATAAGCAGAAATGACTTTAAAAGTCATAATTATGACATAAAGAGTTTGTATTGGTCTGACACAACACAAGTGCTCCAATTAATTGTGAAGTTATGTGTGGGACATTCTAAGATGAACTGGCTTAAAACTGTGTTTATCTTAATTCAGAATATATACTGTTTCTGTATCACTGTCTTCTTCCATTAAGCTTCTATGGTTCAAAAAAAAACAATGCTACTGTGCAACTTATTCTGCTCGTCTGTAAACTGTATACTCTATTAATAAGTTGTGCACTAAACTTGGTCCTCCAATATCACCGTTTTTAGCATTTAAGAACATCCCACATATTCCTACTCTCCACAGTTATTCATGTCAGACCAAGTCAAGTCATAATTTTAACTTTTGAAGTCATACTTTTCTGTTTATATGTCAAAATGTAGACTTTTTAAGTCCCAGTTTTGTCGATTTCAACTTCATAGGTCATGAATCAAACTTTTTATCTCTTAATTTTTACTTTTTACATTGTAATCATGACAAGTACGTCATGATTTTTTATGACTTAAGTATATTGTGGTGGAAATGGCCTTAAAACATATACGACGTTGTTATCATATTTTATACACCTAATTGGTGACGGGGGTTGAAACTTAAGCCAAAGTAAAGTTATAGGGGCAAACTAGTTTAGTACGAAGTGTTTATTAATAGTTCAAACATACAGTGTATAGAGCATATAGGGTATAGAGCAACCATTTAAATCAAGTTATATTCGTCTCATGTTAGAGACATTTTGTGCATCTAAAGTTTTTAAAAAGCAATGAGACAGTGTACTTTATCAATGCAAATATTCCCAAGCAGTCACGCACACAAACATCGCACATGCATCCAAAAAAAGCCCCATGCAGCCCCTAAAGTTCATTGTAATTCAACCACAATTACACTTTGCAAACCATTGACCTACTTGGCTCATGTCATTCCTATAATAGCTCTCAACCACTTGGTAATAATTGCTTTTTGGGATGGCAGCACAGGGCCCGGAGCATTCCCACTTCAGCCGGGCTGCTTCATTAGACAGCACCAGAACTCACCTACGCTGGTGATCTTCTGGGAGACCAGGTCCTTCAGCAGGGCGCCGATGACGGGGTTGTGTCTGGAGTAGAGTTCGTATCGGTTAATCCCGATGTGGAAGCGGAGCCAGTTGGGATATGACTCAGCAGTGGCCTCCCCTGTCGGACTGTACTCCTCCTCCTCCACGTTCCCCTCGTTATGCCTGCCGGTAAAGGACGGTGGAGGACATTACTCACACTTGCTGCCTGACAGTACGAAAAATATATTCTGCATCTATTTTTAAGAACTTTTTAACACTTAAAATGAGGGGAAAACATCAAACGTTGCAAGCTTTTATTGAAGAAATACTCGTTTTTGAACTACAGCAGTGTACGTGTCCATATAATTTGCTAGGCCCAGATCGATTCTGTACCTATTTTCCAGTGATTTGCTTGGGAAATGGGTTCTAACATGATGAAACAAAGCCGAAATTACTACATTTTCGTTTCTCACCAAAATTAAACTGAATTAGCCAAAAAAAAGCAGCTTTCGAACGGAACACTTAATACGAACCTAGCTGATCGTGAACCGAATGCAATTCAAGTGCTTTATATTTGCTTCAACGAATAAATCAATGCAATCAAAACGTTCAATGACCCTACGCTTGCCGAATTGTTTCACTTAAACAGTTCGGTGTTTTATTTATTTACTGAAATGATATTAAAAAATGAGCGTGAATGTGACTGATTGTGCCATGCTCAGATAGATGACGGAGAAAAGACTGAAGATGCATGCGCTGTTCTCCACTTCCCAGAGGCCCCTGACCTCACAGCAACACACGAGCGCTAATAAAACACCGTGTCCCATCAAAAAGACGAAAAGGAATATTAAACAGCACTAACGTGACAGCATCTGGATGACAGGCTTGTCGCGTGCATTTTCAGCGATTAGCAGAACGCTGTTAAATCGGCCTTTTAACTCAACTGTTCGTGTTCAGTTCATCCGGATCCGGGATCAGTCAGGCGTGGTTAAAAGGCGCGTTTGGTTAATTCAGGCATGGTTAAAGGCAGTGAGAATAAGCTATCTCTGAAGGACGCAGGAGCTTGCCGGGTGAAGAACAAAAAGAGAGGACGCTGGAGCAAACAAAGGGCACGACACCAACAAAAGCCCCTTCGGCTTAATGCATCTGACAGCTCTGAAGAAAACAACACATCACACCAGAGGAACATAGATGGGTCCTAGCAGCAAAGCGTTTAACACTCACAGTGAGTCAGTCCGAAGTGGAAATTACAAAAAGCACCCAAGCCACAGTATCATTTCTTTCCACAACTTACGCCATCTAATTTAAAAACACACGTGCTTCTCTCCTGAATCACTGCTTTTAATCTCTATTTCCGCCGAGAACCTGTCCTTACTGCCATTATTCCTTACGCAGAACCAGAATATCATGACCCCTGGGTGTGATGCGAGAAACACTTCTTCTTAGCTGAAAGTTGTTTGTGCAGCTCTTAATTTCCCCGGTGCTTTAGGATAAACGCATTTTCAACGCTCTTCTCGGTTTCCGTACGTATGCGCACGAGGTACGTTCCTGACCGTAAAGAAAGCGTACTGGGGCATGTTGTCACAACACAGATATATCTGAGAGCGAGAACTCTCAGATATATCTCCACAGGACACCTCTACAAGAAACCACAAAATGCTAAACTATTAATGAAACAACACAAATATGACATTTGGTAACTAGGTGCTCATGCAAACTAGATGAAACTCACATTTTGTCTAATAGCTGTGACAACTTAACAACTAGCACCAGTCTCCATTTATATTTTAATTACGCAAATAACTGGAATATAAAAATCATGTCATATGCATTTGGGATAAAATATGCTCCTTTGGGATAAAATAGGAGCAATCAACTTTAATGCTTGTCTTCATATTTCTCTCTCTCTCTCTCTCTATATATATATATAATTATTTTTTAATGCTGTGGATATTTCTCAGCACAGATTTGTTTTCTTATACCAGACACACCTGATTTTGCCAACAAATAAAACACTGTGAACCATTTAGAAAGGCATGGTCACTAAAAACCATGTGTGGTCGTCACAATGAAACCTTAACACCTTTATTAACACTTTTAGGAAAACTTCTTCGTTTAATCACGCACTTCATAGCTTATTTTTACACACAGGGATTGCATTTCGCGCCAGGCGTAAAGAAGCACTTGCCATTCTTGTTGTCCGCCAGCTTTGGGGTAGAACCTGATATCATTGTTGAGGTTGAACAAGGTGTCGTCTTCAGAGAGATGAGGCAGGTCGGTCTTGTAGAGGGGATGCTCGTAGAGCGCCTTCAGCCTGGAGGAACCCTGGACAGCTCTCAGCCTCTGTCCGCTCGCCGTGTCCCTCATCAAACCCCTCTTCTCCGAGCCCGGCTGCGGCTGTCTCGCTCTCTTCTCGGACTCGGCTTTCTCCGTCACCTTCTCCCGCGAGTGCGAAGTGAGATTGGAGTTGGGTTCGTTGCTGAAATCCTGCAGTAGTCTCAAAGAGTGTTTATTAGGCCAGCCCGGTTCGGCGGCGGCGGCGGCGGCGGCGGCTCTGGCGCGCTGTTTGGCCCAGGATCGAGGCTCCTCGCCCGGTGTGTGAGCGCAGGAGCAGCCGCCTCCACCTCCTGCGCTGGAGCTCGCTCCCGCCGCGCGCTTCTCCAGCTTGGGTAACAGGTCTATCATGATGTGCATGGTGCAGGCGACGAGGAACACCATTAAAATCAACACGCGAAATTTACGGAACAGGATCATCTTCAGACCTAAAGCGCTTGCCACAACACGATACGGCATGTAATGAAGAGACCGAGGGGCGCATGTGGTGTCCTACTGTAATCCGCGCTACGACGGGAGATCCATGTTCAAATAGGTGCGAAAAGCTTCTTCTGCATCCTGCGGTTTCCAGATGTATCAAGACAGGTTTCTTTTCGGCATGGTCGCGGGTTTCGGTGCTAGGTGAGGTTCAGTTGTCCTGTCGCATCCTTGCAGGTTCGGGATAAAGCGCGTGTCCCGGTAAATAACGACAAAACGCGAGGAAATCGCCGCCGTGACTTCTCGAGATCCGCGCGGACGTCGGCTCGGCAGTCCCGTGCGTGGACACCTTCAGTGCGCGGAGAGGGAGATGAAGTGCATTAGTTCTTCACGAGGAGCAGTCAGTGACAGGTGTGGATGTATCAGTGCCCCGTGTGTTAAATATTGGGATCCTGCCTCTCCTCGTCACAGCGTTCAGATTGGCTGAGTCCGCGAGACTCGAGGAAGAGCGACTCGAAGATGTTTGGCTTGGAATATCGGTGCAGTTCCTGCTCGTGGAGACAGAGGGCGCTGATGCGCATCGCACCGACGTTGCTTTATTCATAAGCGCAGTTTTTTTCATTAATGGAAAGCTAAATAATGCTTATGAGATCAGGCCTTGCCGTGTGGCTGTTAAGAAACGTATACGGCGTTTTGAATGTGTATCTGTTTGGAGTCGAAGTAAAACTTTTTCCTCAGTGAAAAGTGAATTCATACAGGTTTGAAACGGCGCAGGGGCGAGTGAGTGAATAATGTTTGTTAATGTTATTCATGAAAGGCGTTATTGGATTGATCTGTTCGAGCTCAGCATTTAAGTTTTTAAAGCCAAATACTGTATCGCGACAGAGCTCTCCTTAAACGCTGAGACGCCTGGTTAGGAAAGATCAGCAAGTGCTAATAAACAATTAACAAATGATAGTTAGCAAGCTGATTAGCCTCAGAAACAGAGCCATATCAGAACAATTGTAGGATTTTATTACCACCATGCACTTATAGGCACCCTACTTGATTAAGAGTTATGAATTTGATACGGCAGTCTGCCTGTGGTTTATGTCTGGGGCATGTATTTTGATGAGAAAGCATTTATCTTCTTTGCTTTGTCTTAATAAGGATTATTACTGACTCAAAACAAGCAGATGAAAAATGATGTCTCCTAATTAATTAAGGTTTAACAGGAAGCCCCTTGGGGATGTTCTATTTTTAATACATCTGATTGAAATGTTAAATTTAGAAATAAATAATGAGTGGAAATCCATGCAATAATGCCAGAAACAACAGTCGATTCATCTCGAACGTCACCTTTTGAGCTCCAGGAACGCGATTTTAATCAGGAAAGTAATTTTACCTGACCTCATTATGGATTTGTTTTTATTACAGTACATGTCTTGCACGGCGCTGCCGGTGTTGCAGAACTCGGTGTTATATTGTTATAAATCCCGCTATATTCGCTCCCTCTTTACTTATCTGTGCTGTAGGATCTAGCAGCTGCTGCTAAAATTATCCCTGATATTTCCTAGATCTGCCGTTGAAGCATTCGCTGGAAATTCAGCCAAAATAGTTTTGCAGAAAAACACATGTGGGTGTTTCTTCAGCTGCTTTAATAAACTTAACTTCTTGCTTTGCGAGGGTCACGGTTAAACTCTTAAAAAGGACGTGCTTTGTAGGAGAGCTACGAATATGGTTTCAGAAAATGTACCAAGACGCGATGTGCTCTGTCCTCTCGCGCCATATAATAAACGGTAATTATATCCTAATGCAATTCTCAGTGGAAAAATATGAAAAGGCTTGCGTATTACACGAGGCGCACTGTACGTAAGTGTTACGAAATCTGTTCTCGGAGGACATTGTCATGCCGGTGTAGTCTGAGCTAACCTAGAGGATAAAGCTCCTAAATTTTCTATATATAGAACGCGTTTATGAATACGGCATGAGGGTGAAATGAATCAGGCTTATATGTAGGCCAGGACCCCTTTGTTCAACTGCTAAATGACTTTAATGAACGTTTCCATATTTTGCACTGTCCTCCTTAATGTAAGCCAATTTCGGCTCCTTTTCAAGATGTAACAAAGGATCTGGAGCAGTAAAGATGTTATCCTTTCTGCTTCTGTCCTTAGCTCTTGTGCTCTTCTGACGTGATCTGAGAAATCTGAGCGCTTGTAAGAACACACCATTGTGTTTATTATGAATCAGACAGTAGAGCGCCTTCGTTAATAGACGGCCGAAGGGAGCGCGACAAAAGGAGAGCACCTTTGTCCCTCTCGTCTTTTGACATCATCTCCTCATCACAAGCTGCATATTAAACATGTTTACCGCGTAGACGGGCTTTTCAGTTTTCAGTTACACAATTGCGCCACAGGTCCGTTCTGTTCAGACAGGAGGAAAACAACCAAAACAATGCTTATCGCGAATAATAAAATGCAAGCAATCGTATTATCACTAGGCTGGAAAATGTAATTAGAAATTAGACCAATTTAGAAATTAATCAATGGAAACTATGCAGCGAATGGGTTATAATTAATTTTTTTAATTTTTACTTTGCTTTCTCAAGTGAAAACGGTCTCATCTCTCTCTCTCTCTCTCTCTCTCTCTCTTTTATTAAATGCTTCCCATATCTTTTCCACCAAAAGCCAATACAACACAGTACTTTTCAACGTTTCATTTGAAGGCCATTTTTATAACGTCCTAAAAACAATTTTAGTACTTTTCCAAAGTAAAGCCCAGGGTCCCGAAGCGAAACAATACGATAAGCGCTACTTAAAAAGCACATAGGTGCTACCTTCTTTGTGGCTGAGCCAGAAAAAAAATGATGAAATGAATTCCAGCGTCTCGCAACAGTTTGAAGGCAAACAAAGTGTCAGCATTTCACAACTCTGCCTCAAATTGATTAACATTCCTTTTTGTCAAGATTATTCATGGCAGCATGAGATGGATTTTTCAATGCAGGCTAGAATACGGCGTTGAGGGGGTGTACCGGCCTAAATAAAGCATTGTAATCATCCTAGCTGTTGCAACAAGATTTCATTACCTCTCAAACAGGTCTGTGAAAATCGCAAACACGCGCGTTTCCTTGAAGCCCCCGACAAGGAACACGAACCATTTTTTGTAAACCCAGAATGTTGATGAGCCAGTTGGATGAGCTTGTTGGCAGAATATCCCATTTATATTCGATATAAGCTCACGGATATCTTTCACATTCTGGGTTTGGATAGCGGAACCTGGCCCTGAGATGCGCGAAAGAGCAACGTGAAGTCATCCGTCACTACCTTCGCGACATTAAAAAAAAGAGGTACGGCATCCTTCGTTTGGATCCGTGTACCGCTTTTGTGGGAGCAGTAGTAATTTCTGTGACTTAAAATCCTGCGAGGAAAATAAAAAAGGTTTTCTGAAGAGATAACTAGAAAATGTGAGTAGTGCTTGCCTAAGCAAACAAGTCACTGCCACTGTGCCGGAGTGCTGTGGGTGGTTGTCAGAATCCTGTAGTAATGTGGTTGCTTAGCTTGTCAGAGTGGTTTCTAGCATGTCGGTGTGTTAGTATTGCTAGAATGTTCCGGCTGGTTGCTAGGGCATAGCTACAAAATTGGTAAGATGTTCTGAGCGCTTTTAGATTGCTCGTGCAACAATATATAGTTGCTAGTTTTATTGCTGGCAGAACTGTCAAAAAAGCCACCTTCTATGTGTTTACAGTGTTCTTTTCTTTAGATAGTATCCCATCTTCGGTGTAAAGGTGCGGTCACTTTTACAGCTCCACCAATAAGGGCGGGGCCCCGGAGCCACACCCACCTATTACATAATTGCAGTTGACCAATAGAAATTCAAAGGTGCTTACCAGCGAACCTTTTCTAGAAAGCTCACTTTAGCAAGTCCGAAAACGAGCTCCAAATTCATTTTGAGCAAAATCAGGACGTCACACCAATGCATTCTTCGATTTCGTCTGAAGCGTTTAGGGCTCATATAAATCCATAATCCTAAGTGTGCAAAAGCAATACCGATATTTACCTCACTCCACCCCAAAATGCAAATTTTTGGATGTTTCGTTCGTTTCATTTTATATGTTTTTGATGAAAACCGGGAGACCGTCCCATTGACTGCCAAACAACTACGACTGTCAAGCTGCAGAAAAGTAAGAAAGTGGTCTGAATGCTCCATCTGCCATCAGTGGTTCACCCGTAATATCATGAAGCTACGGGAATACTTTTTGTACGGAAAGAAAACAAAAATAGCCAGTTTATTTATCACTTCAAAGTCATTTACGTTAGCGCCACTATGACAAAATGTTCATTATGGGATGTAAGCCTGTAAGGTTGTGATACAGTTTGAGAGTGAGTTTTGCCAGAATGTGCAGTTAGGAGGAATCGGTGCTAGTTTCCAAAAGTCAGAGTCAGTCTGAAGATTAGAATTGACAGATTTCACAGTAAATCATGAAGTGCATGATGGGCACAGACACTGATTTTCTAGCTTCCGTCCAGTTGGAGGATATCAAGCGCGACATTTGAGCTGATCTTAATACACATGTTGTTTTAATTTGCCGCGCATCTCCTAGCAACGAGTCGCATGTTTCTTTGTGAGTTTGTCGCGTTTGGAACGACTTGAAAATCGCCTGTAATTTGTACTCATTTAGCAAACAATCCCCAGTTTTTCTCTGTAACCATTTACAAAGTCAACAAGCAAGTGTTTTCGTGTAGCGTATTCCACCATCTAGCAAGCAGCCGAGACTAATTCTTACTTTGATGCCCACGTACTGTGATTCAGCACTATGAAGACTTCCTGAGTCACTGAGGGGTGTGTGTTCAAGCCCCTCCGAATGGAAAAGTGGTAAAAACGTAATCCAGAACGGCCAATTCCCATATTTGTTTTGCGTTGTGTCTTAAAGACTCTATTTTATGCATGCCAGTAAGCGTTTTATATAGAGAGAGGTCAATGAGGTGAAACTTAGCATTTTTCCATTCGCCTCCTCAGCTATGCTTTTCCCAGGGTGTTTTCGGAGTGTCATATTTATAAGTTGTTGTCGCCAAAGGTTGATGACCTTTGGTCTTCTGCAATGAGTGCTAGCTCAGACGTGGCGTGTTCGAGCTAGAGGAGAGGCGGCTCATTCTTGGCACTGGTCCGAGGTGGACTCTTTGCCAAATCCGGGAGGTATTTCAAGAATGGATTGTTCCTCCTCCAGGAGAAGAAAATTGGAATGTGGGAATAAAACGTTGAAGAGGGCTGGTATCTGTGGATCAATGTGTATTCATGAGTCCACACCATCCAGGTCCAGCTGGGTCTACTTCAGAAGAACGCTCAGTTTCTCTATTGGTTTTTTTATAGTCCCTCGCAGTGTTTCGGGGCATCAGTTTGACTGACATCCAGACTGTTCAGATGCATGTCCCTCAGTAAAATGAGGTTTATTGCAGCATTGTGAGGTGGATAATTGAATTTCTCTCATGTTTTTGTGGCCTTTTCTCTTCGTCACACGGAGCGTAGTGTTCCTTTTTCAGAGACTTTGACACGATGGTCCGCAGCGTTCCCAGCAGTATTTGAAGTCTGCAATGTGAGCTGTCTGACAACTTGATTGAGTCCAAGGTGCAAATTGTAGCTAATCTTCAGATGTTGTTAAAAAAATTAAAAAAAGTGGTCCAGAAAGAAGTCACAATTAAATGAATTAATGTCAGGATTGCGTGACAAGCGAGCCAGAGGAAAGTTTTAGACGATAGAGGTGTTTTTATGACATCAGCATGATATGTGGCAAATACACGTATTATTTTTGAAAATGCCCTTTTCTTTATGTTTTAAAGAAATGTGAGGAACACAATAAAAAGTAATATTTTTGCAAATGCATGCTTGGTTGCACAAACAAACATCTACTTAATTTCTTAATATATATAATATATATATATAATTATAATAATATATATATATAATTATAATATATATATAATTATATATAATATATATATAAATTTATTATAAATTTATTATTATTTAATTTTATTATTTTATAAATAGTAATAATTTAATTCACGGTAATTTCATTTTTCTGGTAAATGTTATCAATACGCTTGCTTTGCATGTACCACGTGTATTTCAGATAAGTTATTTATTTGTTTTTTTGATTTGGCAGGCATGGGGAAAAGTGTCATTTTGGTCCCTGGTGGCAGTGACAAGTCATTCAGGAAAGAGCAGGTACAGTGGACACGAAAAAACCACAAATCGCTTGCATCTACAAAGCATCGAGAAGATCGCATTGCATTCCGGTCAGAATCTGGCTGCTCATTTCCACTTGTCACACAAGAACAAAGAACGAAACGAAGAAAGGGAGGAACGGAAGGGTTTCATAACTGGCACGATCTCAAGGGCTCCGCTTTCTTTTTGGACGGACAAATGTCTCTTTGAGCTGGCATTTATTTGCCTCTCTGTAAACGATGATCTCAACTTGAGTTTCAGCCCGAGGCAGATGAATTCTTTACATTATTGATAACTGCAGTGGCTGACCTTTTACATGCGCGCAGACACCATCCGCAGAGCTTGATTTATTTATAACCAGCCGAATGCGTTCACTGTTGGTTGAAATTGAAAAAAAAACCAACAAATCTATTCAGCATTGTAATTGTGATGAAAATGCGTTTGTGCCATTGGCCGTAAGGTTTACATTTAAAAGCCCTAATGCAGGCCTCATGATGAATTTCTAGCAAAAGTGCTTTAAATAGTGTATAAATAACACAATCGTCGTACCGTCAGAGGCGACCTTGACTTCCCGACGAGCGTACGCTGAACGTGCAGCAATGAAGAGCCTGCGCACCCACAGGGTGTAATTTCTCGCCTGTAGAGCCAGCGTGAGTCAT
Source organism: Puntigrus tetrazona (assembly GCF_018831695.1). NCBI lineage: Eukaryota > Metazoa > Chordata > Actinopteri > Cypriniformes > Cyprinidae > Puntigrus > Puntigrus tetrazona. The sequence continues at coordinate 26,172,039 of NC_056701.1, forward strand.
GCCTTGCCAATCTAACATCACTTCATCCAAGCATCCATCAACTAAGATGAGTCCAGCTTTCTCCCGCCATTCATCTTCCCCGCACTCGTCACAACAATGGAGACTACCCAACAGTACAATGAGACGCCATTGAAAACATACGACGACGCTCTACATCGGTCACCTGTCGTTTTTTACATTTTGTCATTATCTATTCTATTTCATTTATTACATTGCATATGCAATGCCTTGTAATATAAAATACTAAATGATCGAATCATCAAAGTCACGTGAAGTCAAACACGAAGCGGCAGATGCAAGGTTTTCAAAAGCTTTTTTAAAATTCGTCTGTTTTTTGTTTCTTTATGTTGTACTCGTGCTTGTTTTTGTTTTGTTTTAGTGGGTTGATTTATTTTTAGCGTTGGCACCCAAAATAAATGATTGTGTTTACATAATACATCTGTGCGTGTATCTGTTGTGCATAAATAAATGCTCACGCATACAGTATATATTTAGAAAATATATTTCCATGCATATATTATAGTCACGTAATTGACATAACATATAAATATATTTAATACGTAAACATTCGTCTCTTAAATATATGCATATATACATATATATATATACATATACACGGTATACACCCATATTATGTAAACTAAATTTTTATTTTGGATGCGATGAATCGTTTTTAAGCACTATTTATTTTTCCGTCGTTTTGTTTTTGTTTCTTTGTTTACGATGTAGGCTACTCGTTTTTTTGTTTTCTTTTCGTTTTCTTTTGTTCGGGATCACAAAAGACTATTATACGCAGGCCAGCCCCTCTCCAGTCACTATTGTGTCCTGCTATCGTTGTCCGATCGGGACATGTGTGTGTGACATGGGACAGCCGATAGCGTTGACAGCCGATACGCTTCAGAATTGTTCTTTTCAAATACAGATCTGAAAATCTGAGGAGGGGTTAAACTGAAAGAGCTTAAAGAACAAGTCATGTCGGGTTGGTACTGGTGTTAATCCAATTGATTCAGAGATGAGTGAAGTATTATAGAGAGGTCGGCGATAGATGGGAACTAACACGACGGTGTAGTTCATGACCAAAGCAATAGGCCTAATGTTCTATTTTAAATAAACGATGGCGTTTTAAACTTTCTGTTCATCAAAATGGGTCAAAAATCTCAATAAATAATAACCTAAAGAGTTCAGGCCCACGCGCGCTATTTTCCATTGTTGAACACATGCGGATGGGAGGATCTGGACAATGGAAAAACCTTTTGAATCGAGAAAGAAAGACATGCTAGAGAATAAAAACCAGATTTTGACTTTGATCGCTCCACATCAAACGGGTGGCTCGGAGCCATGTCATCGCACTGTGTACGAGTGCTCGAGAAATAAATACACGCAGGAGTGTTTTCTATTATCTCCCTGCCTAAATAACAAGAAAGAGTCCTATACGTAACGTTGCTCAGAAGAATAGAGCCGCTCGAGGTCGCATTACTGCTGTCGCCGGACCGGTCTTAAACCGGCGGTCTCGTTCAAGTGCGCCGATTCAGTCGTGAAATGAGGCGATGCGTCCTCCCGGTGTACTTTAGCTAAAGCCTGGGATAAAGAAAGGCGTAGAAATCCCCTCGGTTGAGGTTAAATCCCGTCGTTTTAACCTTTCTCAGATTTCCAGCAGAACATCTGCGGTGCAAAGGGCAAAGCAAAACACTTTTCTCTACCGAAGGATTACACTGTATTGAGCGGGCAGGTGGCTGGAGACAATGTAACGCCGTCCAGTGTTCTTATAATGAATCGATAAATCAATGAAAGATTTAACAGAACGAGATTTTTGCACGTTCAGATGCTTATCTTAGCAAACAGTCACAATGAGGGTAGCGTATGGGTATTGCTAATAGAGGGATTGCTGTTTGTAGGATATTATTCTGTAAAAACATGATAATTATGATAATAATAATAACAATAATATTATAATAGCCATTCATTATTATTAATAATAATAATTATTATTCAATTATTATACACATTATAATTTTAATATTATTATTAATGCAAAATTTTAAGCTAAATCTTAAAAACGTATATATATATATTTTTTATGAATATCATATTTTATACACCAAGCTTTTGGGGCTCATATAGTGTAACAGGAGAATAGGAAGCCCAGCTTTTCAATCAAAAATATGCATTTTGGTGCAGATGCTGATATATGGACTGTCTTAAACGCTCAGATTTATATAAAATTGATGTTTATAATTTGTATTTATATTTAAACGCACTAAACCCTCTGTAGTTTTAACTGTGGAAGGTTATTTCATTCTCACATTTTAATATGACTTAATAAAAAAGTTATTTACGGATACCGAAGGTGCTTCAGTCAGTTCTCATAGTGCTAAAAATAGTTATTTTTACATTTATGTTATACAAAAAAGAAAGTGTGAAATGACCTAAGGGTGGACGTTTTTTGAATTATACTAGATTGTAGTAGGTTGTAGTAGAATGTAGATTTTACGGGGTTAAAAAAAAGCCCATCTAATCCATATCCTCCGATTTATGACCTCCTGATAGTTCCCACAGATGGTACAGTACAATTTCTGATCTTTTAAGCAGCAAGCGCTCACTGGACATTCAAGAGCCGTGACCTGACGTGTTTGATTGAAGGACGGATCGACTCGAACCGTCTCAGTCTGAACTTCAATCAGTCAACATTTGCTCTGATTAAAGTATCGTGATCATGCAAAAAAAAGAAGGGGATGTGGCAATCCCGTGGGCAGATATTATGCAAGCGTTTAGGGGCGACTTCCTGTCAGACGAGCGTAAGAAGTGTCCGTTGTGAAAGCGGCTGGGCTCAGCCACAGCTGCCGTGGGCCGCTTCCTGACTTTTTTCTACTCGTGTTTATATATGGGTCGGTGTGGGACGGTCTCACCTCCAGACTCACATTTGACATCATCGCTCAGACTGAGCACGACTGGAGCGGAAGGGAAAGAGCGAAGGTCTGATGAGAACGGCGCGCGGTGCGTCTCATGTTCTGCCAGTCGCTGGCATGTTGGGCTTGGCTTGGGTTCTCCCTCCTGCCCCTCCTGCCCCGTAATTAGACGGGAGCGGATGCTCTCTCAGTAGGAAGAGGTTAAGATGGTGTTTGCTTTATGGTTTGTGTGGAATTAGTGGGCTGAGCGGTCACAGGAAGTGACAGGAAGTTACAGTACCCATATTAGCTAAAAGGAAAGGGAAGTGACTGCAAACTGGTCAAAAGTTTGAAATTATGATTTATTTTTTTTATATGTTTGAAAGAAGTCTCTTATGCCTACCAGGCTGCATTTATATGAACAAAACACAGTGAAAACAGCAATTTTGTGTAAAGTTTAATTAACTCCAGTCTTCAGTGTCACATGATCTTTCAGATATAGTCTAATATGCTGATTAATTATAAGTAATTTTGTAGTATATATATATATATATATATATATATATATATATATATGACCTAGAAACTTTTTTTTGCATTTTTATTTTATTTATCAACATGTATTATTACTATTATTATTATTATTATTATTATTATTATTATTATTATTATTATTATTCTTTTGATGCATCTTAGCTGAATTAATCCTTATCTTCTTCCATAAAAAAATATATATGGTGTAGTTTTTACCAAAACATATTGAGGTTTGCTTCATATAAGCAAAATAAATGCTTTTCTTTCTTTGTTTGTTATTTATTTATTTTTTTATCAGTGTGTTTTAATGATTTCTAAAGGATCAAGTGACACTACAGACCGGAGTAATGATGCAAAAAATTCAGCTTTACATCACACGAATAAATTACATTTTACAATATATCCAAATAGACAGCAGCTGTTTTAACTGTAACAGCGCTTCACGATATTAATGATTCCACTGTATTTTTGATCAAACACGCGTGGCCTCGGCGAGCATAGCAGACTAAAAAACATCGAACACTTTGAATTATTCAGTTTTTGGCTTGTTGTACAAATGACGTTGTTTGGCACCTTTTTCCCAGCTTGTGGGTTTTTAAACGCAAGGTTATTGTGCAAACAAGTCGAGAGCGGATAATCAGAGAGTTCGGCTTTACGTAGTGTCCTAATCAGGTGTGACAGGATGAAGAGACGAGCAATAAATCCTATCTCTTTCATGTAAGTTTTCGTCCTAACCGTCTGTGACAAGCTACGTGACAGGACGTGTAAGGGCCGTTCACGGTGACATTGATTCAATCAGTGCAGGTCACCGTGCCTCTGTGCTGCTCCTGATAGGTTCACACTCCGATGTTTCAGGTGAAGTCCGATGTTGTCATTCTCCGTCGTTATTATTAAAACTCTGCTCAACTTTGCAGAATTGGCAAAGGTGACCATCTGTCATTGAAAATAAATGACTTCCAGTCCTCTTGTTTCCGCGTTTCGCTGTCATTGTTTGATGCCCCTGTGGACGACACTGACTATTCCTGTCGCTGGTTTGACAAAATGAAACTTCGGCGGTCTAGAGATCCTTCCTCATGTCTGTAATATGCAAGTCGTGTGAGTCATTAGCGATCCCAGACTCGGTTATTTTAAGCGCGCGGTTGTCGGCGTGATCTTGTGAAAAGCGTGCACTTGAAAAGTGCAAATTAAACGAATCCTAAATCGCGTAGTTCAAGGCGATGCAAATCCGAAATGACACACTTAAGTCCTACGGTGCTTGAGTGGTTCGATAAAGCACTTGTTAAATGTAAATTACGCATAAAATGCGCGTATGCGTTTTTCCTTTGCTTTTGATTAAGCTGCAGTTAAGCGTATGTAGAAGTGGCAACAAACACACGTGAAAGAAAGAAAGAAAGAAAGAAAGAAAGAAATGTAATTTTCTAGTATTCACCAGTGTTGTATCCCAGTCCAGCGTAGAGGACTTTTAAAGGGTTAAAGAGTTCAAATTAATGAGATAATTAAGGGACTAATTAAATGAAGAGTGTGCATTAATGATAAATACCTGCTGTTATTGAGAACTACAAAGGATCTGATGGTGTTTTATTGGTTTTATTACATAGATTTCGAAATTCATTCACTCTAAGCTGTTATACAAATACTAAACATACATAAATACACACACACACACACACACACACACACACACACACACACACACACACACACACATATATATATATATATATAATAAAACAAACACTAATTTCCATGCTGGTGGCATCATTTTTATCCAGTATAACATCCCCATCTGATCCTCTCTAATTTTCAATAGCAGCAGGTGTTCATCACTAATGCGCATCATCATTTAATTAGTCACTTAATTATCACATTAACTTTAAGTCTTTAACCAATTAAATGTCCTCGACACTGGACTCGGATACAACACAGAACTGTTCTAAAACTTCTGAGAGAAGCGCAAGTACCATCCATGCAAATTTATTTTGTTTTATACAACACAGAAGACAGAACAGAAAGCCAAAAATGACCATAAAATGCCATAAACGTGGCAAAAACACCATAAAAGTGATCCATACAACGGTTTTGTTCCTTTCTTCTTCTTCTCCTTCCTTTTTGTTTCTCTTTTTCAAGCTTAAAGGCATGTTCATTACAACAGACGCCGCTTGAAAAGAACTTTGTCAAGATTCTTCAGAAAATCTCCATCTGTTCAGTTTTGGGTGAACCGTTTCTTAAATAATGATTGCGACGGGGAAAATCAAATGACTGTAACGTTCAGTGCTGCTTTAAACACAAATAAATAAATAAATAAATAAAAGAAATATATATAGGACTCCAGATGCTTTTAAAACCGATTGGTCACAGCTATCGTCACGTAGTTTTGTATTAAATGTGTCTCAAAAATTTGTCTTTAACCCAAAATGTTTGAAATGAACTTTATCACATATTGACTAATCTTTAGCTGACACTGAGGTCATCTCTTTCTCTAACTAAATCAATACGCTTTGCAGTCTTTGTTTGTGTGTGAGACCGATATTCCTCGATGGACTGATGGGTGTGAGCGAACCGACCAACCTAGACAATGCTTTTGATTCATCCGATCTCTGCAGACCTCCAAACAGCAGCTGACTAAAGGATGTCTTCTGACAAAAGAAAATGTTCCGGTTTCCATTTCCCCGAAGGGATTTGCACCCTTCCCTTATCGCTCGTCCTGGCAGCCTCTACTAGGTCATTATGGCCCGGTGACCGCGTCCTGAACGCAGACCGGTCAGCAAATAACAATTAGTTGGTTCCCGCGGCTGTAACGTCACTTTCTTCGATCAAATATTCTGGATTTACCTAACACACCTTCGTGCCATCGCTGAACGGGACTTGTCACTTCAGCTTCCTTTTACGCAGATTTCAACTATTTTGTCGAACCGTAGTTACAAGGGATTTCAACCGGAGCCCCTCGCCTCTCAAGTACATCTCTGCGCTCCATGAGTTACCGAATAAACCCACCGTCCATAAAAACCCATAGATACGAAGCTGGATATATGCAAAAAGCATCAGTTTTTAAATATCCCAGCATATTCAGGTCATAACATGATATCGTTCAATTGTGCAAAAGTTACTCTTTACGTACTAAAAAGTGCACCCAGGTAGATTTATGCCACGAGACAAAAACACTAAGCGAAATATTGTTTTTTGAAAATTCATCACCTTGACCAGCTGAACTGTTTTGCTATTCCTGCAGGAGTTCTGCTTCGCACACGGCTACACTATCAACAATGGACTTTTATCGCCCACGAAATTTGACTAACCGTGGCCTCACGCGGACATATCCGCAGCGAGTCAGACTTTGCATCGCTTCCTGTCTTACGAAAACTGCCAACAAATCGGAAATGTGAAAATGATTTGAATAAAAACATTTCCGATTTTTTTTTTCAAAGTATTTTATTTTTTAGCCACACTGACAGAATGACTCGCACAGAATAGAGTCTAATTGGAGCCTTTCAGTCAGAAAGGACAATGAGACGCTTTTAGAGCTGGATTCTGCCCAATATGGCGCCCCGTGGGTGAAAGCACGCTGGCAGTCAAGTGTAACTCATTAACCACAAGGTCAAACTGGTTCAGACGATCCAGATACAAGCACGGGCTTCATGCATTACCCCTTTACATGCCGCGTTTGAGTTTCTTTTAAAGCTGTCGGGGATAGCCTTCACTTTTTATCACAAGCGGACAACAAAAAATACCTTGATACGGTAAAAATGGATTGCGAACGTTTCCCCGAGGCTACAATTTTGATATTTAGACTTGTGAGAATAGATAACCGTGCATGTAAATAAGTGAAAATGTGTTTGCACTGATTGGTTCAACTTCACTGTAAGTGTTTGCTATGGGCGGCATCAAACAACCAATCAAAGTGAATCAAACAATGGTTCTTTTGACATGCAAAGTGCGCCGCTCGGTCGTCCCCTGTTGTTTTTGTGATGCTGAAATGTAAAAAAAGGCTCATTCGGGTTAATATTTCTTCATTCTGCTTCAACTTTGTGCTGCGTTCAAACGCTCCAGCGGCTGTTGTTCCTGTTCAATCAGAGGGAGTCTGTCGAGGCATTGGATAAACATGTGAGTGACAGCTTCGACGAGCCAAAAGTGAAGAGCCAAATCGAAAGTTAGAGGAAAGAACTGAAGCTTTGACATTTTCATCAAAGTAGCAAAAGGAGGTTGAAAAGGTTGATATTGAAATATGGTAATGTCGAGGAGAGCTATTTCGGCTTTCAATATTTATGAAAAATGGGGCAAAATGAGGTTTGTTCTGTTTGATTCAGCATTCTGTTAGCGCACAATGACAAGTGCCTGCTTTCTCCAACGCTCATTTCAAAGCTCACGTCAAGATACGCCGGAAAGTGTTCGAACCCTGTGCGTTTTCAGAGGCGAAACGCTCAATCTGGATTTTCAATTGCACAGTATTCAATTATCAGACGCATTCTGATTGATGCATTTGATGGTAAATGGCTTTAGATGACGTCTTGTGTCCACACTGAGGGTCCTTTAATGTTTGCCCTACACTGTTCTAATTAACTGCAATAAGGTCAAGTACAATTTAAGAAGGACGTCTTTGGGCTGGCTTATTAAAAGCTAATTGGTTCAGATTAGCATGCTGTGAATATGGTTAATAGCCTTAATTGTGTTAAGAGCAAAGCCATTAATCCTGTTCCATATTTCCCAGCCTTCTATATATATACACACATTTTTCTTTCTTAGTGCTTTTACAACATGCTCAAAATGTAAATCTTTAACATAACAACAACAATTTATTATTATTATGCACATATGTTAATGTAAATATATAGTGCCATTTGAGCATATATAAAAAATAATAGAAATTAGAATTAGAATGCCTTTATATATATATATATATATATATATATATATATATATATATATATATATATATATATATATATATATATATATATATATATATATATATATATATATATAAGCCAATTTTAATGTGGTCTATGACAAAAAAATAAAAAACAAATAAATAAATATATAAAAAAATAAATAAAAATAAAAAGATAAATAAAAGTATATATATATATATATATATATATATATATATATATATATATATATATATATATATAATGGAATACATATATATATATGGAAGAACAACATGGAGAAAAAAACATGGAAGCACTATACTACATAAAATATAGCTATTATTGATTATTGCTTAACTAAACTTTAAACACATGAGTTGTTTAAACGTTTTTCTTGATGGTGGCGGTAATGAATGAGGTCTAGCATGGGGAGATGGCATGAAATTATCCCAAAGAGGTGTTTGTTTTGCACTTAAAAACAGGGAGATAATTCGAATGAGTCACAGTGAGAGGTGCATGCTGGGATTCAGCGGAGTGGAAGCGCATGCTGGTGAACAATGTGAGGATCTTGCAGGATCTTACTGGTGCTGCTTGTGAGTCCTACCAGAGGCAGAAGAATCAAAGTATTCACCGCATGACTCGCGTTTCAACAGAAAGAACAAACAAGATTAGTGAAGCGGAGACATTTTCCCCCACCACAAAGACTGCATCTCCTCCCGCAGCCTCTCAACAATGTCCGTTACTTTATACCACATCGCTCCTGTTCACTTGTAAAAAATAAGACTCATAAAAAAAAAAACTTTTTATTTAGTTTAAAAATCTTATAAATGTATTAGGTCTTTTATCCAACAATCACTTTAGTAAAATGTGTACTATTTTCTGCTTATTTTGATTATGTTAATAAATATACTGTCATTAAAATATGGTAATATAAAACAGAGAAACAAAATCATTTTAATAAGTTAAGAACCTGAAAGTATTGAAAATTATATGATATATTTTTGCACTAGTTACAAGAAATTTGATATTTTGTTATACGATTAACAGCACGTTTTTGAATATATTTGCTTCATCCCAAACATAAATCGATATATCATATCTAATATATGTATCTAACATCATGTCAACAAATAAAAAAGTCAGCCATCTATTAATTATCATGTTAATTACTATATTTTGTATATTAATATATTTGTATATATTATTTTGCTATTTAAAAACTATCTCTTTAATCAATTTAAACAAACATATATTTGTCGATTTTAACGAATCTCAATTATATTGTACTTAAATCGACAACATAAAAAATGAAAACAGCACAGTCAGGAAAGTCTACTCTGGGTAAGTGCTTATGTGTTTTTTTTAGGTCTTGCCAGCAGGTATCCACAATATATAAAGCTATTTAAAATAAAGCGCAGTACACGTGAACATTCAGTGCTATCAGGCTCTTTTGTGACGAGAGTGAGTGACCGTGAGTATTTTACATCAGTCAGTCAGTAGGGTTTTAGTCTACAGCTTTATGAAGGCGTATGTTTTTTATTCCCATCTCTATAAGACAGGAGAAAAATGACAATAACCCGGCGTCGACTCCTTTTGGTTCATCATCACGCCTACTTGAGCGACACGCACCCTGAGGCTCTGCAGTCACCACCAGGCTTGTTAGGCTGGTCTGCTTTGATGGTTTTAGAGGAGTTTTGGAAACTTGTCGGTCGGTCGGTCTAGGGGAAAAAAAAAAGTTACAAATCTAAGACTGGAAAAAACCCCTTTGGCTGGTCTACATTGGTTTAGCAGAGCTTACAGCATAGCACACACTTTTCTCCACATATCAAACAGCCAGGAGAACAAAGTATGTTTTCTTAATTCTTAGAATTCTTTATTAATTATTCACACATTAATTACATCCACAAACATTTTTGTTCTGTTCAAAAGTAGTGCTATTTGCTCACCAAGGCTACAATGCAGAAAAAAACAGTAAAATTTTATTTTACTATTTTAAGGAAATGTCAAAAGTATAAACGATGCAGATTTATTTTTATTTTCACAACTACTTTTGCTCCAATTTACCAAGGGTGCCAATATTAATGGAAGGCACTATATATGTGTGAGACAATACAAACGTTATTACTGTTACTATAGGTTCATTATTATTATTTTTCTTTACGTACAGGACCCACACTTCTGAATGGTAGCGTACATTTATTAAGTAATTTTCATTTTCTGTAAGCGGCCTTGGACGATTATTAAGCTAAAGTGCGTCCCCCTCTAACTGCTACGTCTCTAAGCAATAAAATAAAAAAGAAAATATCTAGAACGGTTGCTATAGCGTCGGACCAGAACTGATGCGGGTATTATGCTGAGATAATATTGTTCGGCTCGTTTCTGTAGTTTCATGCATCACATTTCATTCACGAATTAAATAATTTAAATTAAGAACAAGGCCGTGCACGGTTTGTCTGGTCCGAGGAAGAAATTAAACACCAATAAAATATGAATCTGTCCGAATGCATGGCGCGATGTGCAATGTCATATCTTTTTTAATTCATTTCACTGCTATTTTTCAAAGATTAGTATACGGAGTAGAATAACCAGTAAGTATTAAACCAGTATTACAACCATGGTTTGCTGATTTCCACTTGTTTGGAAGTGGATGGGAAATGTCGGGCCAGCGGGTCGCTTTTATACTCAATACTGTCAGAACGTAGCGTGTGTGAAATCCTTAAAACGCTTCATGCCGTACAGATTCCTCCACCAAACACAAACACACAATGACGCTGATAACGGGGGAAAAGTGATATTCAATATTGCTCAGCTTGCTGAAAATCTTATCGTTCCTGAGAAACTGAAGATAAGCGCCGCAGGAGCCGCTGGCTAATGCACTCTGGAGGTTTGAAAGTGGGGAAAAAAAACCTGAACAGATGTGTCTGAATACACCCCTAAGTCAAAGGATCACATTATGTGCCCCAGCTGTAGAATATCTATATGATTACAGAGCTGAGGTGGATTAGTACCGCCGTGACCTTTTCAATGGAATATACCTCTTATATGAGACTGACTGTTTCTCGTTGGTAGCTCTTAAATACTTTCTCGTGATTTTAACAATGTTAGCGTTAACTAAGATGTAGAACTATCGTTCATTCTTAGTTCATGTTTACGTCACGTTATTAACCTTATGCAACCTCATGATATGCAACAAAAATAACTTTAACTTTACTGAAATTAACGCAACAAGTATTTAAATATATTTGTAAAAACAAGCGTGTGGTACATTTGAAACATTTATTGCTTTAAATATCATCTCCAAGCAGTTTGATGTGCACTATGTGAGATTCAGCGCTGTTAAGTGCACTTCACTTTCATAAGGGTTATAGTCACTGAGCAACAATGGCTTAGAAAGACAGGTAAGCAGCATTTGAGTCACTTGATGCCGCTTTGCTTAGTATTTATTTGAAGCGCGTAACCAAAGTGTAGCATTAAGGGTCATTTTTGGGGCCGCTTTATTTTGGGTTCATTGCGAAAGCAAGTCTGCGTTTTTTGAGGAATTGAATGAGTTTACGGTACTGAACTTGTTGTTAGTATCGTGAAGTTCCTTACAGGTGTTAGGGCTGCTGTTGGCCCTCGGTGAACTAATATAACTGCTGTCATGGGTGCTGTGACAATATAAGAAGTTTAACTTTTTCTGCTGAAGTTCTCGGTGTCTCTGTGACAAGGTGCATCTTGGTTTTTTTCCCTCCCTCTCTTTCTCTGCTTGCTGGAGGACTGACTAGCTGGTGCAGGTGCTGTCACAGCTAATGTGTCACCCTGCGAACGTATAACTTAATAATTTGACGCTGAGAACGGACGTTTTGGCTAGATTCAGTATCGTTCCGGCTGCATTTAAAACACAAGCTTAATGAATTTCTCAGTTCCGTGTGATACCCCTCTGCATTACGTGCGCAAGCGTCGCTTTTCTTTGCTATTAGCCTGCTATTGAGGCTGATTCCACGGCTTTGTCTTTAAAGTTGTTTCCGTATCCCCGAGGCTTCTCTTGTTTGGTGTGCGCGCTTCTGTTGAAGCCCCGGGGAGAAAACTCAAGCTCACAGTGATCCTACATGCTGGGGCTGAAATTGTTGAGGAGCCAAAAATAGCCTCCCTTTGGGTTTGTGCTAGGAAGCGACGCGACACAGCGCTGATTGTTCTACCCATATATCACGCATTATAAAGAAGTGCATTTAAATGGCTTGCTACTAATGTACCTATGCGAACTGATAATGACAGGTCTTATATAGAGTAAATGACAAAAGCAAGGACCTTTCCTGCCTCGTCGTCCAAAGCAGAGGGTTTTAAAGGAGAATATTTGCATGGAGAAATAAGAGAGGAAAGCTAAGCCCAACTGCAATTAATTTACTCCGGATCTGCTTTGGCACGACACTCGCTCTTTCTCAGCGAGGACTAGAAATGTTGCGTTTTTCTATTTTAACCAATTTGATTTGTACTCCACTAGATTGGCTAAGCAGCTCTGCTAAGTAATAAATCCATTCTCTTACCGCGGCGCATTTTGCTAACCTCGTGCATTCATTATGCGCATCTGATTATTAAGAAAACTCCACAGAAGATTTTAGGCTGTGATGAATTAACGCTAAAATACAAATCTCTTAATGGTTCTGTGCAACACCTAGGGTTCAGGAGAGAGACCCTTTCAGATTTATTGTAAAAGTTTCTTAAGATGACTAACCCTTGTAGTTCTATGTATAGTTCTATATAGGTAAATAAAATGGCTTGAAGTTAAATTATAACTTCCAGATCATTGCATTGGTTTTATTTACAGTGTCGTTTATTAAAAAAGAGGAATGAATTTAAATAGTTTTATCAAGCAAGACTTAAAAAAAAGGTTCTTTATCTTTCAAATGTTACTTTTTGGTGTCATAAGCAAAAAAACTTATACTTTTCTGCTAGTGCATTTTTTTGCTACATATGTCCCTTACACTACTCTGCCATCTCCAGCTCTCAAAAAAAACGAAGACTTTGTTATAGTTTGAAAACTCTGAGGTTGCATTACAGTGTATGGACCAAAACAGAGGCTTAAAACAATGGTGTGGCTGCTCAAAGATATATAGCAACTGTTTCTATGGGCAGTGATACGTCATTCGCCATTTTCGGAACGGTCTGCACTGTGTGCATCTACAACAGCAAGTTATAAGCATTTGCATATTTGATTGTTTATTAACCCAAAATGGCGGACATGTCAACGTATCTGGAGCTGTCGAATATGGCATCCATACACGGCTACGTGCGAAAGCTCTAAAATACTGCCTTCGGAGGCAGCATTTAAAGTCACGAAGGCATCAAGCTACATCCGAATCCAAATTCTGCTTTACTTCCCACCTTCTGCTCGAATTTTGAAGGCAGCGTGGATGCATCCTTCACTTTAATGCAATTCTGGGCTTTCCAGTCCATGACGGTTGAGCAAAAAAAAATAAAGACGTGTTTGCCATTCTATTTGTGTGTATTTCTGAGTAACTTTTTGCACTTTTGATGTCATTTCTAGGAAGAAGTCAGTATTATAGTAAATTAATATTTGTTTAGTCATCAACAAAACTCAATTTATTTTGTTGTAGATCATTGAAACATTACGCTGCTCCAGAAACCTGTCTGAAATCGTTAAGTGCCTTCACTCAAAAATGCTGCCTGTAAAGTCATAGCCTCGTAAGGCAGCAAGGCAGAAAACCAGCTGCCTAGGCTTTCGAAAACAACCCATATCTACGTGGCTGCCCACATTGGTTCTGTGTGTAGCTGGTGATCATGTAAACAATAACATCATGCTCAGCGTTGCACCTGCGTGTATGGTCACGTGACATGCATTTTCGGTAATGTAGTGTGGACTGAATTTTTTTGTAAACGTGTTGAAAACAGCAGGATGGTTTTCATTCTAAAACACCATTTTAAAATAAGAACACAGTAGTGTAAACAGGGCCTTAAAGTCGATTTCTCCAATAACTGACAATACGAAATAACTGATAATACATTCTATTATCAGATAATGACCTCACAGGAGCTCTCCATCATACGAAGAGCTCTGAAGCCATTATGAGAATTTATTGTAGTTCTCCAATAAAATAGAAACTTCTTTTTGGTTTCCAGTGACATCACAGAACTTTTCCTGTGGTGTTACTGGAACTAGGTGTCACGGGAAAAAGGTTTTCCAGTCATGCCATTGTTAAAAATATCACCCATTACCTCATATAGGAACTCTAAAAGTTTCTCCACTAAAGGTTTTCAGTTGTCCCGAGGGACTTTTTTCCGATGGCATTAGGTTAATACGTTTTGGAAGCTGTGTTTTTAGAGTGATGATGCACTTCTGCAATAAAAGCACATACTCAGACCATTGCAGAGCACAAAGAGCGTGATCTACTGGCCTTTCAGGTGTGGAAGAGCGATGCTCTCCTGTTCCGCTTTAAGCCAAACTCATTCACAGATAAAACAACACTTTATCAGTTTCACAGTACCAATGAAATAAATGATTGAAGGAAACCAAACCGTGTCTCTGTAAGCAGTCAGGTGAGGGAGAAGAGAGACTCCATGTGGAATTATTACTGCATGATACTAATTAATTTGTCAGGATTTTGTGCATGCTCAGCACTTGGGAATATTGCAGTGCTGTACATTTAAACACTACTGTGGGGGTCAAAGCTAAAAGTGCTGAATTTGAGTATCTGAACGCTGACAGATGTCAAGGGGCTCTGTTCACGTTCAGTCATCCCCGCTGACCCCTTGGATCACAGTTTGACAGGAAGCATGTTTGCTGTGTGTACGTTATATCAGGATGCCCAGTTGACTTTTCGCCACTCCTGTCAATAACGACAACTGTATTAATGCATTATCAAAATCATTTGTACGATTCGATTTAAAGAATGTACCATGTCATAGCTGCAAGCCAACTGCTAAATCTATTTTTTCTCTCGTCATTGACGCTTGGCGAGTGTTCATTTTGGACCCTGTCTATGTACATCTTACCTGTGTTGGTGGAGATGTGCTGTTTTTCAAATGTAGGAGTGTCATGCATGTGTGTCTGTATGTTTTTCTGTTTGTGTTACTGGTCACTCTGAGGTTTGAGGTTCAGGACAGGAATGCAGACGAGTGGGCGAGAGTGGTCAGTTCTGGTAACTTGTGGATTTCCCCTCCTTCGGGTTCATCTAAACCTCTGCCTTGAGAAAAACCACTTGCCTTTACTTTCCTTGGCATCTGTCCACCACAGGCTGCCAGGGGGGAAAAAAGCAGCTTTCAGAAAGAGGTTTTGGAACGGTATGATATTTACCACAGCCGGTGAAAGAGCGGCATCGGTTCTAACGTCAATGGGAGGTGCAAGGAATTGACAAAATGCCCCCTTTGATTTTCTCTTGGCTGGAAGGTTGACCGATCTGTTGTCTTTGCAGATGAGGTGGGGAATATGGAGGCGCGAGGAGCGATAGCAGTGGAGGCAGCAGCTTTTCTCTTAATTACACGGGGGACCGTTGATTGACACGACTCGCCCCTGCAAGCTGGCATTTCCTCCCCACGTCTGGTTCCGCCTCGTGACTTGGATGGGGTCAGTTCCAACCTCGAGGAGCCCAGCTGGAGAGTACAGAGTTATAGTGGCAACAAATGTCACTGTGAAGAGAGGTGATGTGCAGGAGCACATTTAAATGTTGAGGAAAGAGAAAGGAAGAAAAGAAACGTCCGGAGCTCATCTAAATGAGAACAACTCAGAGTTAAATGTTATTGCTTTGAGGTTTCTTTTTCATAGCTCAGAAGACTTAATGGTTAGGTTTAATTCGAGTAGAAACTGTCTCTGATGTTTCTGAATTGAAATAGACACGAATTGGCCATGCTGACACAATAAGATTACAGAGTTCTAAAATGAATGCCTAGTTCTGTCATAAAACTCTCGATGGTGCAGGTTGATGGACTGTTAACGCAATCTGATGATATTCACAGCATTAATCTTCTTGGAAAAAGCTGATTGGTTCACGTTGCATACACGGCCAATGAGCTTATTGCTTTACATTAAAACGGCTGCATAGCATCCACTTAAAAAATTCACAACGCGCTTTCAGAATTTCTCTGAAACCCTCCACCTCCCCAGCTCCGCCTGTATAAGTCTGCTATGAGTTTTGCATGTCTACAATACTTACAGCATAGTACTGACATAAGTATTTCCGGTATCAATTCATGTACTTGATTTGCAGCTGTTTGCAGGTGCCTTCATCCACACACTCTGCAGTACTAGACACCCATGTGGATCACCTACTCTGTAAAAAAAAAAAGTTGAGCCAACTTAAAATTTTAAGGCTACAAGCGGAAGCAGATTTTTGAGTTTTCTCAGCTTATATTTATAGGAGTTTTTTTTTTAAGTTAAGACAACTCAAAAATCTGCTGAAGCTGGTTCCCTTAAAATTACATTTGGTCATTTTTTTTTTCTTTTTTTTTTTACAGTGTACTTATACTATGTCCTAAATGTACACACTCTGGGATACTTTTGGATATTAAGCATAGTTAGTAGTCAAATTGGGACTCAACACCTGTCTAGTATAGGGCGACCTTCCAGAAGAGTTTGACAATAGCTCTAATTAAACACACATGAACTAGCTAACCAAGGTCTTCGGAATCAATAGACACATCCAAGCAGGTGTGTTGGTGCTAAACTGAAAGTAAAATGGCAAGACCTCTAGCCTGGGGGAAAGCTTGAACATGAGCCAGGGTACATTACCCATAGAGATGCTATTTTATATTTGTGTTATTGGTTGATTATTATTATATATTTTAAGGGCTGTGTTTTTAATCTCTATTTGGAGACACACCAAAAGTACACATTTTGAATGTCGCCCATATCTGACCCATTCATTTCCAGTCTTAGAGTCTCTACTGATCAACTGATGAGTTCAGGTGTGTTTGATTACGAAGGCTTTGAAAATGTGTAGCATCGAAATGCCTTCAACAGGGTTCAAAAATACAAATCAGTAGCTTTGTTAACATCAGCCTCTTTTAAGGCACATTTTGAAAACGCCAGATGTTGGGGAAAAAAAAACAATGCAAAGAATGGGAGATGGAAACACATTTAGCAAATGGTAAAATGGTCAAGAATAACTGCTTTATTGACAAATGTTTTACTCAATATTTAAATTTTGTGAATTTAAAAAGTGCTATTCAGCTTTTTATATGAAAAATGTGCTAATCCACCTTTAAGAGATATCCAAGTGTGTTTCATCTGTACCTAACCTTTTTTGATTGACAAATATCCTGTGACTTTTTACATCAAAATGCATGGATAAAAACCGTTCCGTCCCTAACATAACCCTCCTTCCGATCTTTTTGATGTCATACATGCAACTCCAACTGAGAGAATAACGAATGAATTGAATGAACTGCCAACAGTTGTGTTTACAGAAAACAGAAGATTGTCAGAGGGGGATGGGTTGGGAAATTTGGGATTTTTCTGCCGTTCATCGCGTTCAAAACTCCGGGCATCTCTGCACAATCTGTCCCTGATGAGGGGCTAAATGGTTCTATAACTCAATTATACAGCATGCAACACAAACACATCCAGTTCCTTGTGTGATAAATGGACGAATCTCCCTTTACTTATAGGTAGAGGAGAGAAATGGTAGGTTTTAGGTGAAAATAGCAGGAAATACGTTGTATCTGAGGCTGCAAGATGAACCCATTGTGACTGAGAGAGTCTCATCTGATATCCTTATCACATTGGACGGTAATTTAGAAGAGCGATTGTGTGTGTAAGCCATAGTGATTGGAATAATGGTGAAATTTGATAAAACTATCAGCCCATGAAATTTTATCGCTCACATTTGATGTTGATTTTTATGGTTTTAAGCGACTTCGCTGTGGACCTAAAATGGTGCTTACCATTCTTAAATGTCTAATGCGCTGATAATGTGCCTTTTTGGAGCATAAAAGCATACGAAGTATGTTAAGCAAAGTTACGCCCCAAAGGAAAATCAAGATGAATCTCTTTTTTATCTGTGAAAAAAAAAAAAAACATACTCCACATGACTCGTACTCTAAATTTCAAGTCTTAAATTAATTCAAAATGTTACCTTTATGTGAACAGACATACATTTAAGCTGTTATTTAAAGATGCAGCAGGAAAAAAAAAAGTTTAGTTTGTGAACAAATCTCTACTGGATAAAGTGATTCATTGAGAGAATGATTCAAAGAATGATTCATTCACATTGGACCGTGGAACTTCTCATTAATGCGACACGAATAATTAACTAATAAGTCGAAAAACAACAAATTATGATCATTTCAGAAGTCGTTAAAAATGCTGCATATTATGTTATTCCAATGGTGTTTTTGCCATTTTAAGCGTGATAGCCTCTCATTCATATAAATGGGATATTCTTCAGGATATTCTTCAACTGAATCGAACTTTGTGGTTTCTTGGAGTGAATCATTTCTAAAAAAAAACTGCAATGAACTGTGGCATATTTTCATCAGTGATTGTAACATAACCAACGCAGTTTGGTAAAATCTCTTAGCCCTTTGTCTCTTTGCTGCCAGTCGGTTCGTCCTTTACATAATGGCTTTGTTCTCTAATGCATAGGAATTGAGTTCTTGGGCTCTGAAGATCTCAGTGGCCGTGTCCGTGAGACTGACAGTGGGGAGAATTAAATATATGTTCTGGAGGCCGCTGTCAAGTTCCATTGTGTTCCCAAGCCGCTAATCCATTCATACCATTCTGCTGGGGACGTAATTGGACGTTAAAAATGTGACTTATAATCCATGGCTGGATGCGTGAGTATTGACCGCAGTCGGTGTTACTCTCATGACTAAATGTCAGCCGCTATCATTGTCTGACGCCTGCCCCCCGGGGTCTCGTGATCTTAAGTGGCTCTCACAGAGCTGAAAGCACAATCTCATATGTTTTTACCTATCACGTCAAGGTCACAGCTGTAATTTTTGCCGACGTGGGGTAATGCATTTTTTATTTTATTGAGACTTTCAAATCCATCATGCGATGCCAAATATCCAAATGGACTGCTCCGTTGAAGCTTTCCACCAGATTTAGGGATTCCGAAGAAAAAAACCCCAAAACTGGATGGATTTTAAAGGAATTTATCCGAAGCAAAACAGCCTTGTTAAAAGGCCCGTAATGTTTTATAATGTGTCCAAACTGGATTATTAAAGGATTAGTGCTTTCAGAAATTAAAAGTCTTTTATTGTTTGCTCACTCTTGTGTTGTTTTAAAACCACAAAAGGAGAACATTTGAAGACTGTTTTCCATGGACTTTTCAATGAAGTTGCAAGGTTCAAAAGGATGCAGAAGAACGATGTAATAAAACCTTTATGTGACTCATGCTCTACATTTGAATTCGTGCGATATCTTTGTTTGACAGACTGAATGTAAATTATTATTCGCTGGTAATCACGGTATCTAGGTAGCAGCGGCATCTGGATAACAAAAACAGTATCTGAATTAATAAGAATTAATTAAAAGGAGACACAAAAGGTAATGTCAGAGGAAACGTATGCAGCTATCTGGTGTAGTAATAAAAATTTAATAATAAAAAAAATTAAAAAAATAAATAAATAAAACTGAAACCATGATATACTTTTTTTTGGATGAGAATAAAACGAATACACATACGCAAAAAATCTCATGTGTTTTATTTAAACATGAAATAAAAAAGAAGTACAAATTTTTAATTAAAATGGCTGAACCTTATAAAATGCATTAAAAATGATATAGACATACCACAAAAAACTAAAAGGAATTAAAATTCCAATGAAACTGAAAAAGGTAATAGCTTTAACAAAAAAAAAACTAAAAGTACAAGTAGTATCTAAAAACACCAAAATTATTATTAATAAAAAAAGGCCAATTTAGTGTAGAATTACACGGCAGTGTTAAAAAAATAGACTTTAAAAAAATATATTTAAAAATTAGCATTTTACTTTGAAATACATTATAAATTGTGTTTGATATTTTATTAAAATTTTTAAAAGCACGCTGAAGTGTATAAGTGTGGTGTCATCTCTCTGGCTAATTTAGCTCGCATAAAGCTATGTGTCCAATATCTCACGTAAAGCTAATGCACAACGTTCATGCACTGAAAAGTATTTTAAAAACAATGCAGTTCGCATTAAAAGTAAGCACAGCGCTAAAATGTGATGCTTTCAAGCAATCCTTTGGAGAGAGTAACGTGACATATGCTGACCACACAGTATGCGTTAAACACGTTTCCACTTTCCTCTCATTTTCAAACCTAATCTCTCCTTAAGAGCGCATAGGTAATTGATTTCATTTGTGCAACACAAGCTAATATTCCATCACTGCTAGCCCTGACCTTTGGAGTGTGAAGCACTTAGCTGCGCTAATTCCAGCGCCATTAGAGAGGCATTCTCTTCTGAAACCGCCTTCTGCCACAAGGCAATAATGGGTTATCTGCTTAGCCTGTTAAATGAGGTGTAAAATGAAATGGCACATGATTTGTTTTTCATACTTAAAGCTATTTCTTAAGCAGCAGACAGCCATGTTTGCTAAATGAATCAACATTAACTTGGTTCTACAGTCGGGGCTTCATTGATTCGGTTTCATCAAAATAAGTTTAGATGAAATATATGGATTTCAAAAAGCGGAATGCAGCGTGTTTATTCATTTAAAACTATCTAGTTAAAAAAAAGTTTTTTGATCTATACATAAAAGTATTTAAATATAACACACTACCCAACGTTGCATGTTCAAAATAATGTAATGCTGATTACAGACTTATTTAATGTAATCTATGCAATTTATATATATATATATATATATATATATATATATATATATATATATATATTTTTTTTTTTTTTTTTTTACAAAACCGCTGGTTTTGCATGAAATGTGCATAGAATGTGACTTCTGGAAAACAAAATGACATTTAATAATTCCTAATTTTACACAAACAAACTGACAGAAAACAAACAAACAAATAAATAAACAAAAACTTTTAAATATTTTCAAATAATAATGCTTTTGAAAATAAGGATGAAGATGTGCACATTTACATGTACTGATGGAAAAAAATGCATTTGGTTAAAGTGATTAAATCAAAGCATTTCCGGTTTGAATACAAGAAACACATTTCTAAAAATCTGCCACATGAAACTACATTTTTTGCGTTTCTTTATCATAGCCACTTTTTTTCTGACCGGTTCTAATGAACAACTGATTATGGATTATTTCTTTTTACTGAAAAGTCATTGCATAACTTAAAAAGATGTTATGTTCCCGTAATGATAGTATAGCTTTGTAGAATTGAATGCATACTTTTGACAGACTGATTACAGTGTAGTGCCTTCTCACAGGCTACTCCCAGCTTAAACTAATTGTAGGCTTTTTCCTCTAAAAACGTGTTTATTCTCTCTGGTCCCAAGGGAAACGTTATGCTGTCTCCATCTACTGTAATATTTGACGTTTTTTTTTTTTTTATTAGTGAGGGGTCAATAGTTTCTTTACACAGACATGAGGAACATTGGGCTCCTGCCAGTGAGCGGTTCCCACATCAATATCCTGTCTATTATTAGTTTTTGATGTCAAACCTAAAAGCACTAAAATCTTAACCAGCATTACAGCAATCAATAGCGTAAATGACAAGGGCGCAATACCGAGAGCAGAGTGCAAAGATTTAAAAGCCGTCATTTGTCCAAGCTATTCTCCATCAAGCCATGCGTTTGTTTTAGACGTATATCACGAGGGCGATGATGCTTTGATAGCCGCATTCTCTCACACGAGACGCTCTGACGTGCTTCAGAGATAAAACACGCAGCAAAATAACATCTTCAGATAATACTCACACTCTAAAAGTCACATTTCATCTGCCTGGTCTCGTGGCGTAAACGTACCTGGGTGCGCTTTTTGTGCAAACACGTACCAATAAGTAAATAGCGCGGCAGTTTCCAAAAGAAATGGAGAATAGAGGTGGTAAAACTTGATTAATAAGGTGTC
This sequence comes from Puntigrus tetrazona, assembly GCF_018831695.1. Taxonomy (NCBI): domain Eukaryota; kingdom Metazoa; phylum Chordata; class Actinopteri; order Cypriniformes; family Cyprinidae; genus Puntigrus; species Puntigrus tetrazona. The sequence goes on from NC_056701.1 coordinate 26,194,289, forward strand.
ATTTTGGCAGAATTACTTGAGAAACATCACGTTATGACTTCAAAACAATATTAATGTGCTGAGATATTTTTAAAACAATGAAAGGCGCAAAACTGTAAGGCACACAAAAACAGTTTTGCACAAAAAAGTGCGTATTTTTACGAGACCAGGTTGCATTTGATATAAAAAGTGGTTTAACATTTGAGCTGGTAAACCAAAGCAAAATGGGAAATTCATGAGCTACCACCATTACCAAATATACAGTATATACAGTACACTTAAGTGAAGTTCACTATATTTTAAGTATATTTTGTGTAGTAAGTATACAAATATCAGTGTAATAGTAGTCTTAAGTGTACTCGTAAGTATACTCTTTCAGTACCCCCTGGGACGAAATTGGCCCTCTGTCTAGTATATAAAAATATACATTATAACTTTATATAAATATATATACAAGTATAAATTATAACAGTAGTAAACTTTAGGTACAAAAGTAGTTTACGCCAACGTTTTTAACTTCTACTGCAATTGAAAGTGAACTTATACGTATATCGTTACTTTACTCTTCTTCTTGTAGCATCATTTTTAGTATCCTTTGAAGCAGAGTCTTAGTAAACTACTAGTTTAGTAGTTTTATGCTGCAAGTGTACTCGTAGGTTTAATTTAAGTAAACTTTACAACTTTACCCATGTAAAAAAGAAGTACACTTCCATAATGTAATTAAAGTGTTCTATTTCCACGCACTAATTTTGTACTTAACATACTAAAAATTATTAATAAAGTACTTTTTAAGATAAACTTAGGATCATCTAAGTGTATGCTATTTTGAGACACCGTGAATATGAACTAAAATGCACTTTTAACATACTATCTTTGTTTTTAAAAATGTATTTAGTTACCACTTGTAGCACACTTGAAACCAAATTGTACACTGAAGTGTGCTAGAAGTTCAAGGCATGGTTTGCTCAAAAATGAACAACCAGTCATCCTTTAAGGCTGGTTTTTGTCCAAATTTTTGTCATGATTTACAGTCAGGATGAGTCAACTCCAGTTGTCGAAAGTGAGAGTCAGATTCTTATTTTAGCTTCGTCATGCATCTCCGAGTCTGAGGCGAGCGTTTTCTTGCGGGTCCTTTTTAACTCTAAAAAAAGATCTTGTTTTGTTTTCTAAGGCAAGAACAAAATAAAATAGCTACACAAAATTAAATTAAATTAAATTAAAAATAATGACCAGTATAACAGGGTGGATATGTTATGTTCTATGCTGTGAGTTAAGTCTAGTAAAAAATGTAAAAGGTTTATGACTAACGCTTACTTTGTTCTAGGAGTTGCTTTCCTTTCAAGAAAATGATGATACTTCTGATGTTAAGTCATGTGATCTAGGGCACACAATTAAGATGTTAAATACATTTTTTTAATAATTTTTCTTAAAAAATTATAATAGTATAGTATTATTGTATTGATTTTTTGGGGGGCATAAAATGTGGCATAAAAGCCGATCGTCATTTTAAGTAAAATACAGTATTGTTTCACGGGGACATAAAACCCATTGGAGTGTAGGAATGACCCAGATTCAAAAATGCTGTCAAAGGTCCCCTGGATGACGTGTTTCTAAGCTGCAGTGGAAAAAAGCACACACCGCTCATTTACAAATACTTTATAACAATACAAAGCCACGTTTTTTTAAATAGTCAGCGCTTATACTGATAAACCGCTTCTTTGGTGTCATTTTTGGGTGAACTATCCCTTTAAGCGCGACACGGGCCTCCGGAGATGAAACAGCAGATAGTGTATTAATGATGGTGTGAGACTGACAGCAGTAATTACAGTGAGGCCTGTTTAATGTGCCGTACGCACTGGAGGTGTGTGCGCCGAGACGGGGGGCGGAGCCTGCTCAGATCGTAGGCTGTCATCTCTGGTAAAAGTGAGAGGTGATGATAGAGCTAGATAGAAAGCTAATAAAAGCCCAGACAGAGATAATGTCAAGTTTAGCCAGCTAACACCGCGAGGGGATCTTAACAAAGGAGGGGAACCTCAGACACGTCTGACTAAGGGAGTGTCTGTCTCACACTTTTAACAATGTGCCTGCAAGAAACGCTCTAAATGAGGGCAAGCTGTTGTCCACGGGGAACGCTGTTACAATACACTAACACAATCACAATCACATCACAACGCCTTCCTTATCAATAGCCTATAGATGACCAGCTTTTGAGTTTTTGGACAAAGTCAATATTTCGTCATGACATTATTATTATTTATTATTAATTCAATTGTATTGCATTTGTAATATTACTGTACACATTGTAAATTGTAATGTATTTATATCATGCAAAGTAAACTCAATTACATTTACATATACGTGCGTAATAATAATAATAAAAACAACTTAGTCTGCTAAGTTGGAACAACTAATGTTATATTTCATTTCGTAAAAAGTAATATATACTTGAAATATCTTGCATTTAAAGACCGATGATATACAAAGATCATAAAAATCCTCATAAACGGTGCTTTTAAAACACATTTTGGACATTTTAATATTAAGAAATATGCACAAGTTGTCTTCAGTAAGTCTCTATCAATACATTTAGACGAATGCTAACTTTGATTTATAGACATGGTCGAGAAAAGTAAACAGGACGTATTAATCCTAAAGTTTATTACAATTGAAACAATGCTTGCTTAATTAACTAGTTTTACCAATGTTCATTAATTATTTAGCCTCGGCGCGGCTCAGTCAATCCGTCACATTTTATTGAGTATGATTATTTGAAAAAAATCACAATCTTTTAGGCTTAAAGACGGCAGTAATACTAGAATTTAGCATTCTGGGGTTGACGACGCATGCCGCGCATTTCTGTTTAAGTTTAAGAAATGTTATTTTTGCTTTAGGCGTAATAGTACAAGCCCTCGTGATGTACTATAAACCTCACAGCGCCTCTGACAATAGTTTAATGATTTCTGCTGAAAGAGACGGTATTAAACTTTGGTATTAAATGGCTCCACGGCCCTGCTGCACCGTCTAGCTCTCAATCACTCACAAAAGGCCAGATGAGAGCTCCATTGTGGGTCAGAGCCAGTGGGCACCAGAAAAGGAGTTTTTTTTTTTTTTCCTAGGATGAGGCCTTATTGATGAGCCTTGAACCATAGCTGAGAGAAATCATGGTTTTAATGCAACCAATGCATGGCTACACCTGTAGAAAATTGAAGTCTCTCTCTTGTTCTCATCATATACACACGCAATATTGCCACAGCGCTCCCCTGACATTCCTACCGCTGCAGATATGAGTTCTGGCACAGATCGTTTTTTGGTCGTGCTCTCAGATGCATCATAAAAGCACATTATGTCCTGTAAGGGAACGCAAAACAAATCCAAGGCCACATTGTTACTGATATAGAGTCGAACCTGTGCCCGTTTCGGAGCTTAAAGGGTTAATTCACCCCAAAATGAAAAATTCTGTCATCAATTACTCACCCTCTTGTCTTTGTTCATCTTCAGAACACTAATGAAAATGTTTGCGATACATTTTGAAATGCATAGACAGCAATACAACTGAAATGATGCCGGATCCAGAAACGTAGGTAAAAAAACCCACCTTATGGAAGACGAAAGAAGGTTTGGAATGACACGAGGGTGTGTAAGACACGACACAATTTTACAATATCTATAATGTAATTTATAATAAATGTTCATTTTGAGGTAAACTAACCCTTTAAGGGCCAGTTTGGCAAAGCAGGGCAAATTAATGCGAGAGCGCAAATTCCAAAACAAGCCCGAACGGAGTTCTCTGTGGAAATCTCTGTGGATGAATTACTAACAAGGTGAAAATTTATGAACGCAAGGCGCAACATCTCATTTACATATCGATCAAACTCAATATACCAAGTGCAGCTTAAATGAGCGTGTTTGCGAATAAAAGAAATAAATAAATCAACAGTACATCGAAAAGAACCACAGGCCAAAAAATGAGGGTTTGATAGAAGTTTTCATAGAGCTGGTATTGCGTGACTCCTACTTGAGGGTTCCAAGTCATCTTTTATTTCCTGAAGCATATTAAAAATAACATGGCTTGGCATTCTAAATGAGTTAATACGTGTGGAAAAAATCTGTTCTCTCTGTGCCTCCTCTAGCAACAATAATTGCATCCATTTCAAGCGCAAAATAGTTTAAGACATGCTTTTTTGGGCATTAAATAATGGCATAATGCCAGTGACATGTTTTACTAGTTTAGTGTGATTCATTTGAACACATTGGTCCCAAAATGTTTTTTCATGTAAAAATTAAACTCTTACTGTGTCCGCAAATTTCAGCGTTAATTCATCACTGCGCATCTTTAGTAAAACCTGACAGTACTGTTTTAAGAAAGACGGTCTGGCCCATTGTCTGAAATAGAAGTGCACTTAAGTGTAAATAAATGTGCACTTGTAGTGTACTTCAAATCTTAAAAGAACATCTTTCAAAACCTTAAGTGCATTTAAAATCGTAATGTAGTTCAAGTGTGTATAAGAAAGAGAGTAAACTTTTATTTTACTTGTAATTTTTTTTTAACACACTTGAGTACAGTTTTAAAAAGACTTAAAAACTTTTACTTTAAAACATATTAGCATAAAGTATATTTTTTATTACTATTTTGTCTTGCTTTAAATAAGTGCACTTATTTTGACAGTCATACCAAAGCACATGTAAAGTATTTGATTTTAACAATTGAACTGCAGTGTATTTTTTTTGTATTTAATGAAATGACTACATTCTAAAAGTATGCTAAAGTACGCTCCTTTTACACAAGGGTATGATGCAAATGATAATGATCTTTTTAAAGCTTTTATCCCAGTATATTCACACATATATGATTGTTACATTTTATTAAACACATTTAGCATAGTTTTTCTTTCCCGTGACCCATTTGCTGTGACATAATAATTCACCGAGGAATTCTTCAAGAAAAAAAATGAATACATAAAATAACGTGTCAAATGCGAAGCTTTTTCAAGCGTCCCTACGATGTTGCTAATTGGGGTCTCTGAAGCATCACTTCATCTGCTATTTCCTGCTTCCAGCAAAGCCACTTCCTCTCTGTCTCTTTTGTTCTGTGTAAGAAGTCACTCTGTCCGAACGGTGTTCCAGTCTTGTGCACAACTGCGACTGAGAGCCAGTTCTGCTCTGTTTTACTAAAAATCGCTTCCGAGAAAAATTGAAAAAGGGAACACCAGGGGAATAAGACGACAATTTACTTATTAAAATATATTAGGATTAATTATCTGAATTATTTACTGTTGTGACTTTATATTCATAAAAATGTTGCATACTACCCCCTCAAATTACTTTAATAAGCAAAGATATCATAATTGCTGTAATTTGGTTTCAAAACGCTTAATTATCATGAAAATATCACAAGAAAAAAAAAATATCTCCGTCCTAAGAATAGCATTAATATATGCTGAATTTTCAGCTTTATTTTGGCAGCCCAAGAGAAAACGGTAAAAATAATGCACTGTAATATACCAGACAAAAAATGTCTCTCATGAGATCTGAGGAAATAAATGTTGACGTTTGTATATTGAGGAATATGGGATATTTAGCATTTCATAAGATAAGTTTGCATGACAAACACCAGTATCAACTGAAATAGATATTAACTCATGCAGAATGTAATTTCAGTTTCTTTTGATTTTGCAGGTAAAATATAGACTTTATGACAGTTATTTGAAAATTTTTCATTAGATTTAAATTAGTATTGTTCTATAAGAGTGAAACTTGGTTTATGCATGTAGGTTGGTATATATATACTATTCTAATGAGTAGGTTATGGATGTTTTGTTGATTTTCTAATGCGATGTTTCATAGACATGATGTATCAATAATCATACATTTCCCCAGCATGCTAAACAGACACGATACCTCCTTCTTCGGTCAAGGATTTGTCCACTTGCACTTTCATTCAATGGAAAACAGACGTAGCCTGATCTAATGTGCATGTTGTCTCCCGAAATCAGTTTGGTGAGTCAGATGGCCTTAGATCCTTTCATGAATCATGCATGATCTGACTCAAAGAGCTGGCCTCCACATGAAAGACATAAAATATGTGAATATGAATCAAATGGCAAACAACGTTCAGAGCTCTGCTCTGGAAAAAACAAATACACAGCCTATGTTGTGTAGAATACTGAACACGAAAGATTTCAATATGTCTTTCTTAAGACTTAGACTACTTAAAGACATCTTCAATGTGCTTCCAAACCAGACGTAAACTAGAAAACGCTTTGCATAAATACACAAGTGCAGGCTTGAATAGCTGGTCACACGTTGCAAGTGCAACTCCCTAACAATGTAATAGCTTTCTGTGTAATAAAATACTTGTTATTTATGTTACTTGCAAAGAAATGCATGTAGTCTTTAGGCTTTCTGGCCACACAAGATGTGGTTACAGCATCAGCCAGCAGGGGCTAACTGATCATGACTAGTTTTCTTTCTCCTTTCTATTGCTTGTTTGGCTATATTACTCTCAGCTGTTTGCTTTCTTTTTGATGCTGATTCTCAGCTCTCTTTCTCTCTGTGTGTTTCTTGGCATCTTTGCCAGATTACTGTGCTTCTATGTATGAGTTTAACCTCTCTCTTCGGTGTGTCCAGAAGCCTTGTGCCATGTCTAAGGCTTGCCCTGTTTGGTCTGCCCTGTCACCGCACTGCAACAGTTCTGTCTCGACCTCTACCCAGTCTCATAGCCACCTGCCACCAGAGATACGTTTACCTCCAAGCTCTGCCCTCCAGACCGTACAGCTTCAGGGGCTGGTCATTGTAAGGGGTTTTGAGCGCACAATCTATGGGTAGGAGACTTCTCAATGGCTAGTTATACTTTACCTGGGGAGATGGTCAGCTGCCAATTATGCTATTGAGTTCTGTAACTTTAGTAGTTACATCTGAGTGGATCGAGCAGGCTCTCTGTGCTCGTTTTTTGGAGGCTGATGGAACTGGCTATTTGCCTTAATAAGTGCTTTAAATTGCCCCATCGTATCCCCTGCCTGAGCCGTGAGGGGTTCCACCGACTGTCTCACCGACCACAGTGATTTCTCCTGCACCTGAACCCATGCAGTCGTATCCCTGGGCCCTTGATCATGACATTCCTGTATTGAAGTTATGTGATCCCTCCACAATCTATGCCTTGGATGGCACATTCTTTCAAAGATTTGCCATGCCACAGTTCTGGTGAGTCTCACTGTTTCTGTCTCTCACTAAGAGACAATTTCTTTTTTTTTTTTTTTTTTTCATTCTCCCTTGTCGCCTATTGTGCTGGGGCATCCCTGGTTAACTCAGCATAACCCTTATTTTAACTGGGTAGAGGGCACTATCCTGTCGGGGAGCTTGTCTTGTTATTGGAAGTGTCTTGTCTCACCACTCCATTGCTGTATGACTGCAGTATAGATCTCATAACCCAAGAAGTATCTTGCCGACTCGCTAGACGCCAGAAATATTATTCCCTCCACCTCTCCCGCCAGTGCAGGGTTCTTTTTTTTGTGAAAAAGAAGGATGGTTCCTGCATACATTATTGTGAATTGAACAACATTACCATTAAGAACTGGAACCCCTTACCTCTCATTTCGTCTGCCTTCGAGATCTTGCAGAGAAAATAGATTTTCACAAAATTGGATCTCTGCAACATGTATCATTTACTGCTCATCAAGGAAGGAGATGAGGGGAAGATCGCTTTTAATACCCTCTTAGGTCACTTTGAATATCAGGTACCTTCTTTCAGGCTTGTCAACACTCCAGCTGTCTTTTAGGCATTAGTTAACAATGTCCTTAGGGACACACTTAATATCTTATATTCTGTTTATCTTGATGACATACTGATTTTTTACTTGTCCTTCTGGGAACAGGTCAAAAATTGTCCCAAAAATTTTCATTTCGTTTTTTGAGGGCATCAGTATGGATCCTGCTAAAGTGCATGCCGTCATTGATTGGCCTGTCTCTGATTTTCTTTATCCATAATTTCAGTCAAGTAGCCACTCCTGTTTCGTCAACCAAATTCCATTTCATGTGGTCCAATTCGGCTCAAGAAGTGTTCCACTGACTCATCCTGGTTACCCCAGATACTTCCAGACAATTCATAGTGTAGGTCAACGCTTCTAGTGTTGGAGTGGGTGCGGTGCTTTCGCAGCACAAAAAACCAAAACCAAAATTTAGCTTACATTCGATCTGCCAAGAGACAATACCAGCCAGGCTCGGTTGGCTTTGTTCTTCGGGCGGTTAGATTTTACCATCTCTTTCCAACCAGGCCATAAGAACAATAAGCCTGATGCTCTTTCCTGTCAGTTCGGTTCCTCTGAGGACAGCTCTATCACCGAGACTATTCTTGATTCGAGTGGTGTTGTTTGGTGTAGTTTGGCCGATTGAACGACGAGTAAGCAGAGCTCTTGCTCGTATTGTTATTCCTCGTGAATGCCCCACAGATAAGTTATATGTTTCAAGTCTGTTCGCCTCTAGGCTTGTTGCATTAAAGAAACTTTAACTGCTGTTCGTCATTTTCGTGATTTTGGTGGCCAGCCTTCCTGTCCTGTTTGTGCCCAGTCCAAGTCTAGTAATTCTCCTCCGGTAATACTCCGGTAATAAAGCAGCCTACATAATCTTCTTTGATAAAAAAAATACTTTTTTGACTTTATAACTTGCAATTTTCTCATAATTGCTACTATATATCTTGCGATTCTGCCTTTATAACTTGAAATTGTTAGTTTTTATCTCAAAATTCTGATAAAAAAGTCAGATTTGTGACTTTATTTTACACAATTGTTATAAAATCATAATTATGAATTTATAACTCTGAATTCTGAATTTATATCATGTAATTTAGACTTTTTTGGAGTTTTTAACATGCAATTCTGAGAAAAAAAGTCACAATTGTGAAATAAAAAGCTTTTTTATTTTTTATTCAGTAGTGGAAATGGCCTTCCATAATATACACTAGGGTACCTATACACAAAACATTTAGATAATCTTTTAGATTATTTTATATTTTTACAATTTTCTTTGTGTTATATTGTTTAAAATGAATAGATGGCATACTAGAATACTAAGAGAGTTAATGTCTAAATGTAAAAAAAGGAGGAAGAGAATAGAAAATGGGTCGCTAAAGACCTGAGGTATTAACTTACATTGCTAGTTTAAAAGTGTAACATTTAAACTTTTAAAGTGAAATGTAATGTAAGTAGCACTAAAAACAAGCTCAGTTTCATCTGAAACAGATGACCATAAATCTGGCATTTTATAATTTCAGTTAAAAAGAAATTCTGAATGAACTTGTACGCTTAGAAATCTTTTTTAAAAAACATTTTTCCATTGAGCCACTTTTTTAAATGTAAGTCCAAATCATGAAGCGATGTGCGTAGATGACAAATCATGGGGTACTGGTGCTGCTTCAACTCCTCTCTCTCTCTCCGTCATCAGACTCTATCTTACACTGGTCTACACTAGTCTTATCCAGAGGGAATCCTGTCTGGCCTAATGTACTGTCCCTCAACAGATTGGACTTCTGCCTCTTTTTGATATTTCTGCTCCAGTGGAGAGTTAAATAAATGTCCTGCTGGCCCGCAGCTCTAGTCTCAGCCCCAGCACTTGCCGTTCCAGGCTGCACTGCCTTTCCAATAGCCTTTTAATTTGGGTCAGAGTGATTTAGAGGCAAAGCTATGCATGACAAATTAAGCACTTCGGAAGCAAATGTCTCCCCTGTAGCCTGAAGTGAGTCTGCTTGGTTACACAATAGACTTCGGCTCCGCAAGGTGCAAGCGGCAATAAAAAAGGTTCTCAAACGCGGCGGCTTATACAGAAACAGCCTGTGTTCTGAGAGAATATAAATGTTTAGCCAATTCTGACAATGTGCAATGGTGGGTGAAAGCCAGCCACTGTGTTGTAGACCAGCATAATGGCGATTTTCTTTCTTGTGAAATCCTCCTACAAGCCTCACCCAAACAATGCCGACGGGCTGCATGTATCAGTGTTCAAATAAGCGTACCTGAGTGATGAGAGATGCTTATTTATGCGCGTACAAATACGAGCAGCTATGCGCAAGGGGCTATCAACCATATAGGCAATGCATTCATTTTCCATCTCTTGCAAGACACTGTAAGGTCTTCAGGCTCCATCCAGCCCAATGCCCTTGAAGGAGCACATCTTTCTTGATTACAAGTGTCTGTAAACTGATGAATTGTATATGTTGAATGAAGGGTTGCTCTTGAGCTATTGTAGTCTAATTTTCTAGGGCTCTCAATCACAGTGATGATGGTTGAGGGTGAAATCCCCCTTTGAAGCAGTTGCTGGTGATTTTACTTGCATTTCCGTCAGCTATACATTTTTGAACTTTATTATTCAAACTGTATTTTTATATATACAGCTATTTGAAATGGTGATGCAATAAGTATTTGTCTGCACACGTCCCACAACATATTTATTAATGCACATACAAAGTAATACATTTTGGTCTCTTAGGGTTTAAAGCATAAAATGGCAATAGAATAGTCTTTTGGTTATTTTGTTTTAAACCAAGCTTAAAGCATGGTTATTGGCAATCCTCCAATCAGCACAAATTCTAATAACTATGATCGATTCTTATTAGATATGGCTACAAGCTTTAAGGACTATTAAACAGTGCACTTAACACACTGTAATAACCGGACATTGTTATCTTTACTCATGCAGGCGAATGATGAAAGTAGGTTATGCTATTTCTAAGAAAATCAGTCCCACCAGTCTTTACTTGGTGAATCACATTATGACATAAGTACAATTTAAAATATGGACATAATGTACTTGATCATCAATGACATTTTGTTCATTTTGAACAAGAAAATTTTACATAGTGTACTTTGAGTATATCAGGGCTGTATGGCAGTAATGCAGTGGATTTGACAAGTATTGTTATTTTTGGCAAGCTGTTTTATGTATAAAATAAAAATACATATAATGTTAAAGGGATGTAGCCATGACTGTAGCCATTAACTTCCATTGTGTTTTTCCAAATGGAAGTCTAGGCTTCAGTCAGTTTTTTGTTTGTTTGTTTGTTTTCTCATTACTAACACTCTTCAGAATGTCTTATTTTGTGATCAACATTTGACAGGTTTGGAACAACTTGAGGATGAGAAAATGCTGAGATAATATCTGATTTGGGGGCAACCCTGCAAGTTAATTTCAATAAAATTTTAAGTTGATCTAAAACCCTCATATTTATGGTTGCTGCATTCCTCTATCCACCAAAACTGGCCCCTAAACTAAATTACACAAAGAAAAGGAAAAAAAAACTATATTTTGTACTGAGTGTACTGTATACCCATCATTATTTGTATGTACTATATATAGCCCACAGTCTTCTGAAAGAAGATGTGTTTGATCAGACAATCCTTCTTCTTCGCTCAGAGTTTAACCCTTTTAAAACCTCTTTACTCAGTCTTTCTGAGAGACTTATTTTTTACATTTCTATTATTTGTGGGTAAATTCAGAATTTTATGCCTCTACCTTAATTTATTAACTTTCTTTGTGTGCTTTTTTTATGTATAAAATATATGTGTAGGTAAAAAAGATATATATATATATATATATATATATATATATATATATATATATATATATATATAGTCTAAAATTCATTAACCACATATGTAAAGTATATATATATATATATATATATATATATATATATATATATATATATATATATATATATATATATATATATATATATATATAGATCAAGCGTCAACCGTCATAAAGAAAATAAATAAATAAAAAATAACCTTTTGACTGGAACTCCATCTATGAGTTGTTTTTCTTCACCTCTGTGCCACCTTGTATGGATCAGTCACTCATGGGAGGAGAGCAGTCCAAGTGTCTAAGTGTCACTCAGACTATCTATCAGCGAGCAGTCTGGGTAAACCGAACGCTGTGTTTGCATCAAATTAGGCGTGTGTGTCTCCTAGGGAGCTGGATGCTTGTCTTTCTTCTTTCCCCCAGCTCTGTGTCTCGCTGTACTGTGGAGATAGACGCGGGAGTGATGGAGGTCTATCCTCTGTGTTGTGGAGATAAGTCTAATTCAAGTCCTGAATGCATTTAGGACTCCACTCGCTGATACAGCTTCTCTGATGAGCCCATTCAAATCCTTAAAGGATGCCCTACTCCACCCATCCCAATGTCGGGCAGATTGCCACGCGATAGTTGCGTAATCTTGTCGGAGTGGTAATGCCTCGTTTTTGATGTGCAGTATCCCATTATTTCTGGGCGGCTGATAGGAACTTAATTAGAAACATAATGGATCTGCCTCACATCAGACAAGGCTAATTAAGACGGCCTGGCGTGCAGGGATAATTGGGGTTTTTGTGAAGACCTTGGGTCAGATGGACCTCTTTTTAAATTCCAGGCCCCACTGGTCTGTGGCATTCTGGTCAGCCACTCGTGAGATCTGAGAGTGCACAACCGGCAGATGCTTCCTTACTTAAACACTTGCCAATAGTCAGAGGAAGAGAGGTGTTTTATTTGACATGACAACTGTGTCATTTCTGCATATGTTCAGGTGTTTTCACCTAAACCAATTATCGGGTGCATTTTGTGTACATTGATGTACTATATTTTGCTAATTAACCTTCTGGAGTCTGTTTTGTGTTTTGACATGCTGTGACATTTGTGCTATTTAAGTTAACTACTTAATTTTAAACTAAACTCTGATTACACTTTACAGTTTTGAACGATGCCTTACAACTGTTCTTTCAACCTTTAATAACTGTTGTTTTCACTGTTTAGGAAAAAAATGTCTCCATTGAAGGTTAGCAACCATAATGCAATGCCTCACTAGCTAGTTGCAACTGTTTCCTTAAACCTTAGCAACTGTCGCACATCTGTCAATTGAAACATGTTGGTAAAACAACATAGAGCAGTTGTCAGTTCCCATATGTTTATTAATGTCTGAGTTAAGCCAGAGTCCAAATTGGGCCTAATCGAACTCGGTCGGTGTTCAACTAAACACAATGTCAGTATGTCAATGTGTGTTTGTTTTGGGTCGTATATGACGAAATGTTAGAGCTTAGACAAGGTAGACAAAATTAAAAATTAGAATTTTTTCTTGGAGAAACTGAGGCTGTGAGAGATGGCACACACTGTGTATAAGAGCTTTACATGTTCTTTTCATAATTCACATAATTAATGCTTTTATAGTTAATAAATTATATTATATAAGGAATAATTGTGACAGGTCACTGACTTATTAGAAACAAATGCAAACCCAAGGTGGTTTGAACACATAAAAGATATTGCTGCAAAGTCTTTGAAAATAATTCTTCTTTGAAGCTAGAAGCTGCCATCATGTTTAAAAAAATATAATTTCAAAACAACAGCAAAAACTAATACTCAACTAATGTAAGTGTTATGCTACAGCTTGATGCAGGAGGCAGAAAGCTCACAACCATTAATTGATGAAATCTTAATGGCAAATTCACTTATCTATATAAAAATGAATACAGATCATTGGACAGGATGTCCAAGACGTTGCTATATTTATCCATAAACATTTGAAAAAAGTCTCAGAAGGGAAGTTGCTAAATGTAGCTGCAAAATTGCTAAATTGGCAACACAGCTCACAACAAAACAGACACACTCGAAAATCTTTTGATGATAATCCAGAGGCAGATGAATGACACTAAATGTGACAGTAAGCAAAACTTTCTCAAGCTTACTAAGGGCAAGCAAACAGTATACTTACTAATTACAAACAAATGGATAAATATATTGTGACGAACATTAATCTGCATCACCCTAGAAACAAGTGAGGAACACCTGCACATGCTTGTCACAGGCTGATCGGCCACACCTACAGCTCATCAAGAGTTGGCTTTATAAGCCGCATGAGCCATACCAGAAGAGAGACCTTTCCTCCATGAGACTGAGCATTAATGCTACTCTCATGTCTTTCCCCAGACAACAGTGTATGACTGATCAGCCCACAGGAGCACAGCACGGACCCACTGCATTGGGGAGAAGGAAGAGGACATTCTCAGCACTGGAGCACCTATTCAAATTCTGCTGCTGGATCCACGAACCCAAGCCGGCAAACTGCTACCCAAGATGACTGCACAGCTCTCCTGCTGATGGATTAAGCCCAGTGTGTCTACTTCTCCCTGCCATTTGTTTCCGCTGATAAATATGAAAAGAGAAATTCTGGCATGGGGTCATCTTCAATATCTTCAGTCCAATACTTCCATGAGTGGTAGTATAAGTCTTGTCTGCCAGCCTGTGCCCAGGCTTCCAAACTCACACATCTCGCGCAGCATTGTCTGCTGGAAGGGACAATCAGCCAGCCAGGTAGCATAATGAGTGGCAATGGACCATTTTCAGAAGTGGAGGTAAAAGTGAACAGAAATTTGTTTTGGGCCCTCCTGGATTCTGGCAGTGCGGTCACGTCCTCACTCCACACAGTACAAAACCTTCCTGCCCATCACATGTTTTCACAGGGAAACACGACAAGTTCCATCTCTCAGATTTCTTCTGCTCTCAGTGCCTGACCTGTGAAAGTGGAGGTCCTGAAGGATCTGCCGGTGCCTGTCTTGATCAGGAGAGACTGGCCTAATTTTGACTGCCAGGTTCTCCAGCCACAGAGGGAGAACCCGAAGATGGAGGCCAGCACTAGGATCCCATCTCAGATAGCGGAAGAGATGGTGAGTCCCCCTCCTAAAATCCTAACCTCTTTTATGACGTTTTCCAAAAGTTACGGGAAGGGGCTCATTCACCAAAGAGCAACAGGAAGAGGACAAGCTGAAGGATTGTTGGCAACAAGTTGAGTCATTGAGGGGAAAGATGTTCAGCCTGGGCCCCATCCTCTCCCAAATTTCATTGTTCGAAATGGCCTGCTCTATTGTATAGCTCAACATAGGGGGGAGGAAAAATTGTTGCTGGCAGTGCATCGCACAATGACTGGACACATCCTGGAGCTGACACACTTGCATCTCATGGCAGGTCACCTAGGGGCAGCCAACGCCACTTAGTGAATCTGTGACTGCTTCCACTGGCTGGGCCTGGAGGCAGAAGTTAAGCAGTTCTGCCAAGCTTGCCCGACCTGCCAGGTGAAATCGCCCAGGACTCCTCCCTCCAGCCCGCTGATTCCACTGCCCATCATCGATGTGCCCTTCAAGAGCATCAGCTATCTAAAGTGTTCTCCCAGGCAGACCAACGTTGTCCAGCATGACATATGGACACTTCCAACAAATGCTTAAGCTATATCGAACCACTGTGCAGCTGATGGTCCAGCCAGATCGCGATTGGTCCCGAAAGCAGATTGTACCCTCTGCTTTTGCAATGTCTTCCGCTGGCTCAAAGAAATCTCTGAATTCAATGGGTACCCCTCAGGTGAACAAATTCCTGGATCGACTGGGAAGGTACCAGCATATTGTGACCCTGGACCTTACTAAAGGGTCCTGGCAGGTACCTCTCTCTGAAACTACCAAACCTAAAACTGCTTTTTCCACCCCTAGTGGCTACTGGCAGTACTGGACCTCAATGGGGCAGCCCAATGGGAGCCTACCTGGATGATGTGATCTTCCACTCCGAGGCATGGGAGGAACATCTAGAATAGCTGGGGAAGGGATCTTTCAGAGCTCTGGAGGACTGGACTCCCTGCCAACCCTTGCAAATGCAAACCTAGCATTCTTTGAGGTGAAGAACCTGGGTTTTCAGGTTGGAAAGGGTCTCATTCAGCCACAGGAAAAGGTCGTAGCAGTTTGGACTTCTCTGAGACCGGTAACCAAGTCCCAGGTACGAGCCGTTTTAGGATTTGTGGGGTACTATCGCTGCTTCATCCCTAAATTCTCCTCTTTAGCTGGTACCTGACAGATCTGACTAAGAAGGGGCAACCGGAGAAGGTACAGTTGACACCCACAGGAGGATATATATTTGAAAATAAAGTGCAACCAAAACAATGACTTCACTTCACTTTAAAGATATTGATCACTTCGTTTTTGGACTCTGGACCATGGCTCAGCTTACCTTTTCTTCTATACCCACTTTCCTCTTTGAACTGAGAGGACCCCTCATTGTGTTCTCTAGTTCATCCAATATTGGGTTTGTGAGAGCTTTCAAGATCTAGTGTGGTTTTGGCTTTTTCCAAAAGTCATATTGAGGTGTATTCTGAGATTTTGCCCTTAGACCAGCAGCTGCGTAAGAGGTTTAAAAATGGTTTTGGAGAGTGGCACATGCAGTATGTCTGGATCATCAAGAGTTTGCACTCCACACAGGAGTGTTAATAATAACTGGTGATGCTTTTTGAGTTGTTATGGCACTCACACTGTACTTACAGTTGTTATATAAATAAATTGGATTTTTCTGCCAGTAATTTCAATAAAAACTTTTGGACAACAGAATAGACATCAGTGGATATGAGGCACTCAAGGCTGGCAGAGTCACAAATTTGAACATGTGCATGTCTGCAGCAGTCTTAAAATGGTAGATTTTATTACAACTAAAATAAAAAATAATATATATGTTATATATATATATATG
Organism: Puntigrus tetrazona; assembly: GCF_018831695.1. Lineage (NCBI taxonomy): Eukaryota > Metazoa > Chordata > Actinopteri > Cypriniformes > Cyprinidae > Puntigrus > Puntigrus tetrazona. The sequence goes on from NC_056701.1 coordinate 26,210,786, forward strand.
TTAAGACACATTTTGTTACTGAATTAGACTGAAGCAAATATTGACCAACACATATTATCAGCAAACTGTTGTAACAAATACAATCTTGTACAATCATGCAAGGTGATTTTGTGAACTAATTCCAATTAATTTATAACTATATGTGTTCTAACTCTCAAAGTAGACTGTTAGGGTAGGTTTAGGGTTACTAGAATTAGTTAACATATACTTGCAAAGTTTCTCATAGTATGTTGTGAACTCATCAAAATAAAGTGTTAGAGTATTAGTAGACTGTCTGCTTAATATCTTCTAATGACTGATAGTTGATTTCTAGTTGCAAAATTGCTTACTGTTAGTAGAAAGTGGATTATCAAAATAGAGTGTTAATTTCTCTTCATTGGAAAGACATGAAAGTAGAAGACACATATTTAGAAATGTCATTGTTCAAGTTTGTCAGCTAAATTTGTACACCTATGTAATTATATAGCTTGTATTAATAATAACTAAAAGATGATTTCTTTGTTTTCCCTTTGTTAAAAAAAAAATACCCAGAAATGATTCAAAGCCGCAGTGTCTCTCAGAAAGATAATACACACTAACACCACCTGTGTTTTATTAGAACAGTGTGTTATTGAAAACGGCAGTCTGAATTCTTACATGATAATGTGTAAAATGATATATTAAATAGCAAGGCCTGGGATTTCAAAAGATAGATAATGCTTTCCCATTGTGAAAAGAGAATTTATTTCACAACATGAGATGCGGGCAGGTCTGTGAGTTCTTGGGAGAGATTTCTATTACTCCACAGAGTGAACGAAATTAGGGGGCTGCAGTTTTGCTTGAGAAACCCTGTGGAGCTCCAAAGCAAGCAGCGGCGATAACAAGATCATGTCCAAGCCTTTTATCGAACAGCGTGAACGGCGCAGGAGTTCAGAATCAGTGTCTGGGAAAATTCATTATTTTTCCCTCCTAACAATGATCAATGGCTGTCAATGGACACACTGAGACCAGGCCTCGCCTAAATAGATCTTATTGGTCTGATTGGAGCGTGCTGAGGATCGACCGCTGTCCTCTGATCAATACCGGTGAGATGGCCAGTGAGAGATTGCATTTTTGAGAGACCTGGGGTGTGTATCTTTCTGTGTCTCCACGTATTTGTGGATGGAGGAGGATACAGCGGGAGAACAAGCCTGGGGAACAAGCGCGCAGGAGAAAGAAATGGCTGAAACCCAGGTGACAAAGAGGCCTAATTAACTGTAATGGCTGCGGCTTTTATATGATCACAAAAGGCAATTATCGGGCAGTCGCTCCCAGAGGTGGAGTTCTGGCATAGCCTCACATAGCCAGGATCTCTGCCAATCACAAAGACATACTGTACATAAAACAGGAATATGAATTCAGGCACAGATGCTACATGTATTGCGCAAATTTGCAACTGGTTAGTTACTCCCTTCAGAGTCATTTAGCACTAAGTGGTCGTAAAATAAGTAATAATCGAGAAAAAAGCAACAAATTAAGTGCTGGCTTCTTGTGATGTAAATTGCAGATTGTGTAGATGGCCATCATACAAAAAAAAGAAAACAAACTACTGAATTTAAAGCATTGGCGTATTATTTTAGTACGCTAAATTATTGTACGTATTTTTGTATTTACAATGGCCACCCAAGCAGAACAGAAGTAAGTCAACGGCAGAGCACAAACCAATGTCTTTGACATGGTCAGATGAGTCATATGCTATCAAGAGAAACCATTGCGATTGTCTCTTTGAAGTTCAAGTGTCTGACCTCTTTTCGACAAAAGAAAGGCTGTCCACGGCCCCTATTATAAGCTTTACACGACAGAGACAGCCCTGTGCTTTATAATATGACCCATCTGTAACACACGTCAAACAGAGTGCCTTAAAATGGGTTTTGTGTGTCACCTGGTGGGTGGTAGATGTGAATAATAATGACAGGCATTGTAGATATGTATCACTTACCTGATCATGGTTATACAGTACACAAATGGTCATTGGTAAAGTGGGTATAAAACGTCACACTCACTGGTTAAAATGGCAGATCTCTGAGAAATTACTTTTTTTGCCCCGCAAGATCATTCCTCAAGGTCATTGTACTGTAGATATTCGACGAGCTCTAATGCAATATTAAATCCAACAGCATTCAAACAACAAACAGAAATAGAAACTTAAAGACTTAAAACTTGGTTTCACAAGTACACACCTTTTGCTTTGAATACAGCAGCAAGTCTTCTGAATAAGAGTCGACCAACTGATTTGTCAAATTCCCCCCCATTATTCCTTTCAAAAGAGCTCCGTATCATATTGCAGGGGGGGATCTTCTGTGTACCACCCTGTTCAAGCTTTTCAAGTTTTTCAGACTGGATTTAGGGCTAGCCTCCGACTGAACCATTTCAAAACATTTTCCTTCTTTTGAAGCTATTCCTTTGTTGACTTAGATTTGTGTTTGAGGTTATTATCATGCAGAAAGATACATTTCTCTTATTCTCGTTTTAACATTTTCTCTCTCTCTTTTTTTCGTGAAAAATGGTGCTGTATTATTTGCTGTTATCCTTGATTCCTTCTTGAAAAATTTGCAAACCAAATTATTTGTAATCCTTCTTCCCTTAACTTCTTAATCTTATCTGAATTGAAGCAACCCTATAGCGTGATGCTTCCACTACATGCAGGCAAAAGAATCCTACAGAAACGGTAGATCTTTATTCAGGGTTAATTTATGGTAACGCTTCATTTTGATGGTCCCTTATGAACACTATGTTGGCAATAAGTAACTTTGCACCTATGTGTAGTCTATGTGTAGAGTATAAGACAGTCTGATTATTATCTGCTAACTCTTTATTGTGATGATCTCCCAACAGACGTTCTAGTGACTACAGATAGCTTTCCAAGAACATGTGGGCTTATTCTAACCCTAACCCTACCAGTCTACTAATACTCTACTAACACTCTAATGGAAGTTAGTTAACAAGTAGGTGCAAAGTTAATTATCTTTCTGTGTTTTATCACCACTTGAATGCAGATCATTTAATCAGCAAATGAATGACTGGGCAAAAAAAACATGCATATGTTTATAAAAACACACACATATAGATATGTTTAAACATACAGTCTTTGCTTTACAGAGTGCAGTGGCGGAGGCAGCCATTTTGTCTGTGCTCCTAGTTATCAAAGCAACATGAAGAGGACTGATGAAGTCTGGGGTTGAAAAGCTAGCGGGACACCAGCTAGCACAGGCCATTTTTGCCAGAAGGGTATAAACTTGGGTTGGTTGTGAGCATTAGCAGTCAAGCTCAGCAAGTGCCATGCCAGCAGATTGTGACCAGCCTAATGCAATTACATGGCTAGTCCTCCCAGGCCCCAGCCTTAAAAAACAGGGTTGGTGATTTGCCCTCCGCTCCAGTGGTCAGGCTAGCTGCCATCACCGGCTAATCCCCATATTAGACACATGCTGGCAGAGATGAAGAAATAGCCCAGTGACTTACAGCAACGGATACAGATCCTGTGACGGCGTCCAGTGAAGTTTATACTGACGTCTGTACAGAGGGACCTGCCTGGATCTGCATTTCCCTGGTTCCCTTGAAATACATGAAGCGAGTTAATCCAGTTAGCCATGGACATGTGTAAACACACACTTACTATTGTGCGTGACAACCGTTTAAATTCCATGTACAAGAGAAAACTGAGGGAAAACGTTTTTTTTTTTTTTTTTTGTTCTGAATGCATAAACCGAATACACATATCGCACCACTACATCCCCTATTTTAATAATTCTACTTAGCAATGCTTTACTCCTGACTTTATAAACTGCACTACACATTAATACATTATAGGGCAAACAGACATCTTGCTTTAATGGAAGCGTCAACTATAAAAGGTTATTGCAACTTATTTAGCAAGTTTGTATCTTGCAGATCTTAGTAAAAAAAAAAACTAAACAAAAAAACCTGAACGTTTCATCACAATTGCGATAAAGAATTGTGAGTTAAAAAGAGAATAAAAAAAATCACACCTACACATTATAAGACGCAAACTTAAAATTCTGAGAATATATATCTTGCAATTCTGACTTTTCTCAAAATAATGAGTTCACATGTATAATTTTTTTCAGGATTGCAAGCATACATCTATTTTTTTCAAGGTATGTGGCAATCTATAGTATATATATATATATATATATATATATATATATATATATATATGTGTGTGTGTGTGTGTGTGTGTGTGTGTGTATATAGTGTTCAGTGTGACATTTATTATCAGCTTTACAAATGAGAGGCTAAAACTAAATTTAATGATAGCTATCAAGCTCAAATTCTAACTGGCAACACTTAAAATGCAGTAAAACCTTCCTATTCATGGCTTAAATATTTGTAATAAAATAAATGAAATGAGATGCTAAACAATGTTTTAATGCATTGTTCTCTTAAAAGTGTTAAATATATGGCAGGTGTACATTTTGAAAGAATTATGTATAAAATTATGTTTTGTACAGGCTTAAATGTCATTATTATTATTATTATTATTAAAGAATTTGTACATTTGTAACAGTTCTCCAATGTGCATTAAGTGAGCGGTTGACATTGCTGAAGGTGAACGAATGACTCCATGAGTCTGGGATACCCACTGAGATTGCTAATAATTGCTGCTTTGATGCTAAAAAGAGCATATTAACCGATAGCAAACTCAGCAGCGCGCCAGCCAAATGGACAGCAAGTTAAATGAGAAAAGATCAACGTTAGCGTCCTTCATTTTAGAAACATACCACTTTCTAAATTACAGCACGATGGGTCAAATCTCACGAATTACTTTTGAAAGATTTTTGCTCCTGTGAGACAACCGGATGTGCCAAGATTTCATCTTTAGCAGTCTTTGAAGTTAAAAATATCCCATTTTCGGCGAATTAATGTTGAATTGGTGTGTTTCTGAGTTTTTGTACTTTAACAAGTCTTTGTTCTGAAATGGATGTGAATATCACACACACACACACATGAAAGAGTGCACATCTTTAGCGAATCAATATTAATGCAAATGCACTGCTTACATGTAGCTTTATTTGGAACGCAGAAAATTCGTCTTGTTTTGACAGCTTGCGTTTTTCTTTTTTACAGGTTTAATAAGCTCTCAATTGGCAGGTACTTCTAGCTGGTGACACGTGCCTGAATCGTAAGGGAAGAAATCTGATCTTCTTAATTTCCATGCTAGATGAAAACGAACTCATTACTAAAGAACCCGCGGTGTAAATATGCAATAAATGCTTCCTTCGCAGGGTGCCAGCTTTATCAGTGTGATCTCTCACAGCAGGCAGTCTGGAAATTTGTAAGAATTCACCTCAAAAGCCTGCTGAAATTGGACATCTCTGTTAGAATATGTAGTGTAATTTTATAGAGCTCTAAGCAGAACATTTCCCTCCAGATCACACAGAATCTCTCATAATGCCCAGGTTACATCATCTCCCTTCCATTTTTTATCTATCCGTCTCAGAGTGGATGTGTTCCAATGCTTTCTCCTGCAGAGCCTGACATCCCTCTGGCAGATGGGTACATTACTGTCCACTAATAGAAAGTAACCGAATCTTCTTCTCACACACTGGACTATCATAAGGCAGTTAAAGGAATGGTTTACCCAAATGATGAAAATTTGTCCCAGATCAAAATCAGTTAACATACTTAATTAGAGCTTTTTTGGAGCTTTTTTGGACTGTGTGCATATTTCTGTCCTAATATATATATTTATATCTATATCTATATATATATACTTTAATCGAAAAGTCTGCTTATGCTAGCTTGAATCAAATCTCGGTTTGATATCTTTATATTTAATGCAGTGACATTTAGATATTTTTAGTTGTGGCTTTAAGTGTAAAAATCACTCTCTGAATACACTCAGCTCACACATGACAGGGGTCACAGAGGTCAAACCCAGCTTGGCATTTTAAAAAGGAATGTTCATCCTCAGTAAAAAATATACTGATCTCATGAATACTTTTAGCTTCAAATCTCTGTTGTACTCCGTTAAAGACAAAGTACTGTTTCCTCACTGAAAAACACAAGAGCTTTTTCATATTTAATGCAGCCATGAGAATAAAAAGATTTTTTTTTAAAGAGAACAAGCACTTAAGAGCTTAGAGTATCATAAAAAAAGCAGAGCAGAAAGAAAAGACATGTTTTCATTAAACATATTAAAGGGATTAAGAGGAACCAAAATATCTATTCAATTTTTAACTTTTTTCCCTCCATAACTGCTTGTTTTTAAGTGTATGCGTGCTTCCAGCAGGGCTTAAACTTTGATTAAATGAGTCATTTTCCCTGTTGTTAATAACTAGGTGCTAAGTCTGCCAAATTAAACTTTTTCGTGAAGACTTTCTGCCGTAATAAACCTTGCATAAAGTTTATAGGAAATACTTTTTCATCTCTTTTATTTCAGCTCATAAATTTGCCCAAAAATCGTGCATATATTTGGTCAGCTGTGACATATGTTACTCTTTTCCTCATTATCATTCTTTATGGAGCATTGCAGCGGCTTCTTTATGGCCCACCGTTATCCCCCTCCACCAATTGGCTTTTTAGAAATGAATAAAAGTTTGTTATCCATTCCCTGGTGGAGACCTTCATATCTCCATGAAACAACGCAGTGAGTGAAGAAATCATGAAAGACATTTGAAGCCTCCGCTATTTCAAGTTTCCTAGAAAGGAGGGGTCCGAAAATTAATTTCTTTTTCTCCTAAATGCTCCGAAGATAAATGACGACTGAAATATGGGCCACATTTGGCGCAGTGGCACATGTTGTCGGCCGCTTTTCCCTACAGTATGTAGGCTTTTTAGCAAACTGAGACCGTGGTGTCATATTGTATAAAGGAGTGCAATCATCAGCGAATGGATCTGCCTGCAGGCCGACTCTTTATTATTTACTAAAGTAGGTAAAAGGAGGTTTGACATTGCTGGCAGACATTATACAATGAGCAGCAAGTAGTACATCAAAAAGACTTTGTATGTGAGCCTTTGCGTGCCGGGAAGTCACGAAACTCCGTCCCATTAGAATAAGGCTCACAAATAGAGTAGAGAAGGTAAATGGGATATTTATCAGCGGTAGGCACCAGGGAAACGTCTTTGAAAACAAACAGCTGCGTTTTATTGAAGGAAAAACACACTGCGTCTTAAATGCAGCCATTCCCATTTGCAAACACAATACTGACCGAATGACCCGTTTGTTTTCTGTTGTTTGGAAGCTTACGAACTTTATAATGCAGCCGACTTTCTTCTAAGGAAAGAAAGGGGGAGAAAGGTAGATACAGATAAAACTATTTGTTATGCATTGGCAGAGGTTACCGCAGCCTGTTTTGCAGGACCCATGTTTGGCAGCTATCGATCGGAGAACATTTAGTGGTATCTGTTGGAGGCTTGCAACTGTATCCGTCGGTCGGTAGGCATTGACATTCAAATAAAAGGACCACGCTCTCTATATCCAATTATGTTTATGTGGGTAATTTTATTGACAAAGGTCTCTGAAGACATCTTGAGCTTCTGCCTTAAGAGAAACGCTCTTTAGAAAGGCTCAATAGTTTAACAAACTCCAAAAGGAAAGCGGCGAAGGATGCCATTAGGGCTACGGTGCATTAAAAAACGGTTATATCGCTTTCAGGAAGCGGAAAAAGGTACTTTACTTACTGCTAAAGCATTTACAGAAAAACAACAGTTAAGTAAAACCACATTAATTTTCTCCATGAAGTAATTGATTTTTTGTGAAAACACTTTAAAGACCGGTCTAAAGCCCTGTGGTTATTAAATGCTTTTTCACCTTTAATTTGTAAAAAATAATAAAAAAAATATGTAAAAATATGTATAGTAAAATAATATTCCACTCCCATGTAGCAATGCATGTGACATAATAAAATTATGAATATAAAGTATTGCAGTATCCTTTTCAGTCGTTTTATATTGTGAAATTATTTTTGATTCATGGAATGAGCAATTGGTTGTTATTTCTGTAATATATACTCTTTTTACTTTTTATGCTAATGCACTTCTTTTTTCTGATTTTCTAAGGAAAGCTCATGGGAAATGTACAATGGTAATTGTTTCAAGGAAATGTACAATGATCATACAATGGTATTCTTTGTAGTAGCTTGGAGCACCGTATAAAATAACATGGTTAAACCACTGTTCCACGGTACCACCGTCATTTAAAATCTCATTAACGAGTGTTTATATATCATTCATGTCTAACATTCTCCTTTGTGTAATATGCGCAATATTGAAATTACAGCATCCAGACACTTTTGAATGATCAATTTTATTCCAACTGGAGGTAAAACAAAAACGGAACATTTATGTTAACAAATGAACATACAGGAGCTGTTAGGTGAACGCTGCTGTGAATCAATTGAGTCCAGTGCTGTTTATGGGGTTTTCGGTGCAATGACCTTGTGTTGCAGAGGAATATTAATCTTTGTTAATAAGTGTGCAAGAGATTTACCGCAATGTCCCTGACAGAGCAAGAGAAGGTCACAAGACTCCAACACTAGTAATGGAGTGATTAAGCCCATCTTCATAACTGTGCTTGGTTTAATCACTTACTGCAGTAACACTGAGTGTGTACTAAACAGAGATATCTACAGTACTGATGGCGTTAACGATTCTAATCAAACCTTTAGATGAGGAGGATGCAAGGAAATAGATTGTGAAGGAAAGCCGTGTTCCAGATCCCAGTGAGATGCCTATAAACAGCATTCTGTGACAGGCCTGTCAAGATTGGCATGTCCCTCGTGGATTACACAATACCAATACGTGTTTAGCATTTTTGTGCTTACTACAGAATCATGTAATTAGCAACAGGCATCAGTCTTTATAAGAATCAATTGTAAACACTATTCAAGTCAAGATTGCATTAACGCATGTTGCTGCCTAAAGCCTAGTTCACATTGCACCAAGAAACTCAAGAAGAACTAGAGGTACACCAACACACACGTACGGGTAAACACCGACTCAACAACTGTGTTTCTAGGAATTTAATGTGATAATTGGCATCCATAGACAGGTTTTGGAACAGAGCTGATTTATATCGAATAAAATTTGGTACGGGATTTACTGAAGAGTTTTCTTTTAGAAAACTTTCAGATGTTTTTCCCATTACTTATTCACAACTTTGAAACAACTAAAAGCAACTAAATCATAAAGCAAGGCCATGCAAACAAGGCCATGCATATAAAGCTAAGCTTCACAATAGAGTGCACACAATCTCTGTTTCTCAGTATCGTAGAGAAAGGGCTGGATTCTCGCGTCGCTGTTTGAGATTGAATTCAGGAGAGTAAGACGCTCCCCGGGTGTCTATTGATTTTAGACTTGTTCTGATAATATTACTGAGGACAGTTCATCTCATACCACCAAAGGAAAGGAGAGATGAAACTGCACACAGATGGCCTAACACTCTAGCTCATATTGATATTCCTCTGCTATTTGAAACGTACAGTGAACAACCGTAAATAAAGATGGACATGTAGGCATTTTTCATTACACACAAGCAGTGGCTCTATATTCCATATGGTGCATATTCTATGCTCCTTGAAACTATTTATCTGACTCCTATACCACAGTTAGCCAGTTTTCAATGTGTGCTTCTCTGTCTTACTTTACACTTATTGGAGCTTCAGCTTGAAGCAATATTACGTTTCAGGAGTTGATCTTTCAGGTTTTCATTTTCTATTCATAAACATATCTTTTGTTACATTAAGGTCACTTCCAAAGTTGACAGTGCTTTACCACATGCAAATTATACCCTAAAATATATATATATATACATATTGTTACTTTTCTAAAGATCTCACTGCTACAGAAACTCACTTTGCAAGCCATCTATTATGTTTTTACATTCTTGTTGGAGAGAATGCGTGACTCTTAATTGTCACTAACCTTGACAACACCGAACCTTCCTTGCAGGACTTTATACAGCCTTGCCTCAGCATTACTACAAATCTCCGTAAGCTATTCACCTTGGCATTCACAACATTCATTAAGTCTTTAAGGCTGCCTTTATTTCCATTCTAAAGAATCTTTGTGGAAGCAGTCTTATTGTTCACGCATTACTACTGTGCCATGCCTGATAAAAATATGGAAAAAATAAGGGAGGAGAGACTCTAGTCACAGGTATCACCAATCTAATTCTTTGTGGCTTTTACGTGTTTTTGCTCGGTGAAAGTGAGGGCTTAAAACTTAGCTGTGAAGACATATTCTCACTGTCTCTATCGCAACTCTGAGAGTGCTAGCGTTTCAGAAGCCTGTCAGAGACGGTGAATTTCCACCCTATCAACCCACCTCTACAGGTGCAAAGTAAGTACCAAAATAACTAGCATTATCTCAGCAGAGGAGCTGAACCACTTTCGGACGTTTGATTATTGAGCGCATTCTCAAGTCACTTTATTTATTAAGCCCATTTTAAATAACACAGTTTAACAAAAGTACAGTGCAGATGGATGCAGAAACAAAGAATGAATAACTATTAACATACACTGCCTATAATTATGCATTACAATAGGGAGGGGTTCTTTTGATATTAATATTGAATTAGCCTATTTTTGATATCGATATCAGGAATATTCGTGCATACACTTCGGAGTTTAAAGGAATAAACAAGAACCATTTCAAAAGGTTTCACCGAATGAGCATATTATGAGTAATATCACGTAAAATTGTAGAAACCAACATTAGCCTTATCTGAAATCAAAGAGTTTTAGGTTAGACAGATACCTATTGTTTCAAGAATTAGACCGACTGTTGAAAGTGAGTCTCTGAGTCTCTGTAAGAGGTAATAAAGATATCAAACACTGATTTTCAGATATGTGGCTGTAAATCTGAATGGTGTAATTTCTGCGCTGAATGGGAGAGTGAATGAGAACGAGTGTTATCCTGGCTGTGGCAGACATGTTTTGTCCGAAGACTGAATATTTCGTCTTGTAAGCTAAAATGGAAAATAATGTACATGACGACATCTGCTTCTCTAGCCTGAGAAAAAAAAAAAAACATTGAACAGTCACTGAAAAGTTTGAGAGACATCTCTCCACTAACAGTTGTTACTGCAGTTCTTTTCATAGACATTTAAATAAGGGAATTCAGGAAAAAGAAATTAATTAATTAAAAATAAATATCTAAATATATAGATAAAAAATATATATATATATATATATATATATATATATATATATATATATATATATATATATATATATATATATATATCATCTAAAGATTAAATAGGTTTGCTGTGGAAAATGCTTATAAAAAAAAATCACATTCTAACAAGGCTACAAGAGCTCGGAAGCAACATTTTAATTTAATTTCAACTTGAGCTGTCTTTTTGTAGACTCAGTAATAAGAATATTAATAAAACAACTGGAACTGCCATTTTGTCTGCATGCATAGCACAACATCTCACTGCTCTTACTGTTAAAGCAATATCACACTTGCACGAGTGTGTTATGGCTGTACATCAGCACCACAGGTAATCACAGCCCTGCTGATATATGGCCATAACACTCACGCGAGTGTGATATTGCTTTCCTATAACAGTTCAGATAGATACTGTAAGGAAAATCAAGGAGTGTCGCAAAGACCTCTTGAGTGTGGAAAGATTTTCTTATGCCAGAAACGCGAGATTTAGTTCTGACTAATGTAGGCTAGTCTCTAAGCTTCTGTTAGTCACTGTAACAGATAGCAGGCTTTCATTACTAAAAGATTCTGTGTTTTTCAACAAATTGGTTGAAAGAATGATACAATGACTGTTATAATATTTGTAATCATTTTAAAAAGAAAGATTTAAAGAACGCACACTGGTGTAGTGTTCTTGAAAAAACAAATTAATTGTTAAATAAATTGATTTGATTAACAAAATCTTTTGTTATCATCATCATATCATCAATATCATTTGTTATTTCTAAGATGATCACTATGGACACCACTGAATTAAACATGCATATGATGACAATAATTGTTTTATTTTTTATTACTATTTACCGTTTTCTTTTAAATTATAGGCAGTATGTAAACCCTTGTGAATAAAAGAAGTGCTCTTAACTGCACTATACTTATTGTGTACTTCAAATCTTAAAAGTACTTTTACTCACCCTCAAGGCATCTACAATAGGGTTATATGACTTTCTTTTTCAGAAGAATTCAATCAGAGCTATATAAAAAAATCCTTGCTCTTCCACCAGGGCACAGTACTTAGTAAGCTGGTATTCCACCCCGAGCATTACATTTGGCTTAGAAAGTCTCTTTTACTGTCCATATAAGCACAAGGGATTCTGAATTATGCCCTGTCTGAATGCTTAAACTACAATTCAGCTCTCTCAATCAGAGAAACAAAAACTTGTCTCTTCAGCTGTCCATGAAGGTCATCTATTCGCTGAAGTCAAATAACAGCAGCTTCATTGACTACTTTTATCAAAATGTTTTCCGGCATAAAACAGTTGCGAAAAAAATCTGAAACCTGACATCTCATTGCTCTCAATGAATATATATTGACCAACGGCTATAACCATCACACACATCCATTTGCCCAAGATACAAGAGGATGAGTCAACCCCCTCCAGACTCAATAGTCAGATTTGTGATCGATGGGCTTTTCAATGGCAGATTCTTAAACCTTCTAGTCTTCACTGTTTGATTACATCCTTGCTATTGACAAACGGTTTATGGGAATCTAAAAGTTATTCCAGCTCAGTGACAACATCACATTACTGTCAGACACATTTCATGCTATCTGATTCAAGACCCAATTGGAGTCTAAACAAGTGTTCATTGGGACCAAAGGGTTTGGGGTATATGCTGAAAAAAAGGCACAAAAGCTGCCTCTTTTGAAAAGGTACTGCTTTGTACTCCTGCCCCACTGATAGAATTTAACCCCTTGAGTGTGTGTGTGTGTGTGTGTGTGTGTGTGTGTGTTTGCTGGGATTTGGGGGTAGCCATTGTCTCTTGTTGCGTCTTGATGTTGTAACCCACTGTTGGTGAGTCTGTTCATGCTACATCAGATTTATTTAGAGCAATTATTTTAATCTATAAAAAAGACATAAGGCCCAGTTTCACAGACTGGGCTTAGATTAAGCCAGGACTAGGCTTTAGTTAAATTAAGATTTAAGCATTAAAAATATTTGTATTTAATATGCCTCAGCAGTGAATCTTGAGACAGAACAAATGGCACTAACAAATTTCAAGAAATGTCATTAGTATGTGGCATTAATATGTGCTTAGTTAGCACTAATAAATGGCTCTAGTAATATGCATGCTAATAAGCACTGTAATATAAAGAGTTATCAATTTTTTTGCGGTTGAGACAACTCAAACATGCATTTTAGCCTGAGACTAGCCTTAAGACTTGACTGTAAAACTTGGGGATAAACAGATATATTCAATTCAATGCAATTATTGGCATCACTGCAAAGATACAATATTGCCACATCTTGGAATATATGTGCAGAAATAATATAATACCAATGAAAAATCGAAATTTAAATAAAACTAATTTAAAGTTTAATTAACAGTGTAACAAATTTGAAGGTGTGAACATTTCATACAACAGTGTTTAACAGATAATAGACTGTATCTATCTCTCTCTCTGTATATATACATATAGATAGATAGATAGATAGATAGATAGATAGATATGGATATAGCAGCAGCAGATATATGTCACTACTTTTTCTTGGTCAGATCCATTTATTTCTCCCATGCGAAAATATGCTCCATTATAAACAACAGTACCACTAATCAATAAACAAACTGTACAACTAAACCTTACTTAGAGCTCACCGATGCAGCTTTATAGAAAATGGGTCAACTCTTCGAATGTAGGCTGAGGATCTCATCAAGCTACAGCATTCATAAAATATCTGGAAACCAACAGATGTTTTGCTAGTTTGGATGCATATAACAGCACACAACAATTCAACATAAGATGCTTTACTTGTACAGGGTATTTGCGTAATGCACTTTCGAAAAAACGTGAAACCGAGGGGCCCATAACACAGATCATTAGCAATGCTTGTGAAACCGCCGTGCTTCGCTGCTTTCCAAATAATAAATAAGAAATAATAAAAGAGAGTGGCGAACGACCGAAACAGAAGGTAATATGCGTGCCGATATAGCACACTAGAGGAGAATACACTGCTTTCTCTTAGAAGTGTTTCTGCAGCGTAATCAGCAATAATAAAACATCTGTGATTCTAAAACAGATGGATGGAGTCCATATTCAAAGAGCTCTGTGGCAATTCCAGAGCTCAATTACAACTGAATATCTGCTTGAGTCCTCGATAAATCGCTGAATTTGCGTCTGATAATGCCACAAGGGAACGTGTGATGTGGACGAAAAAGTGTTTAAGAAAGTCTGCTGTATGAAAAGCAGCGTCTACTTTTTCGAAATGTCACAAAAAGGTTGATGTAAACAAAAAGTCCCTTTCTAGTCAGTCATGAAATTATTGCCCACTGCTACATTTATGTTTCAAAGAATATTGTGTAAGGTTAAAAGCAGAATGAAAACATCAAGAAACCATATATAACACCAGTACTGTTACCCAGCTGAGGGCAGAGGCAAAGCGTGGAATGAAGCTTTTCTTTTTTTATTTGATTTTTGAGATTCAAGAGACTGCTTCTGCTTCTTGAGAACCTGCAATAGGTCATTACGATAAATTGGACCTGTGCTCACAGCCACATGACAGTCGTGATCGGGTCAAAATGACCCTCTTTCCGCAAATTACCTTTATTAGGCCTTTTTTCTGAAGTGTTAGACTCTTCCAACTGACAGAGAGGAGGTCTTGACTAGATCTTTGACTATCAGCATTCATTCCAGGCTTATATTACATATAAAGATGTACGTAAGTGAAAATGTCTATAAAAACACAATAAAATAAATGGATTTTCATTTAATTGCAAATGACGTGCAAGTGCATTCCAGGTGATGTTTCTGCTGCACTAGTATCACGTGCCTTATTTTCATTTCATTTTTTCATTGCACAAAAATGCAGGTTCAGAATAGGATTCTCCTGCTTTTTCTGATGGAACCGGTTGCTGATACAGTGGTGTAAAGCATGCCGCCACTTGACTCTAGAGCATTGGATTTTTTTGCCAATTTGATGGACGAGTCTGGGTTTGGCGGTTGCCAGGAGAACGGTACTTGTCTGACTGCATTGTGCCAAGTGTAAAGTTTGATGGAGGGGGGTTATGGTGTGGGGATGTTTTTCAGGAACTGGGCTTGGCCCTCTTAGTTCCAGTAAAAGGAACTCTGAATGCTTCAGCATAACAATACATTTTGGACAATTCCATGCTCCAAACTTTGGGGGAACAGTTTCTCTTCCAACATGACTGTGCACTAGTGCACAAAGAAAAGTCCATAAAGACATGGATGACAAAGTCTGGGGTGGATGAACTTGACTGGCCTGCACAGAGTCCTGACCTCAACCCGACAGAACACCTTTGGGATGAATTAGAGCGGAAACTGAGAGCCAGGCCTTCTTGCCAACATCAGTGTGTGACCTCACGAACACGCTTCTGGAAGAAAAGTCAAAAATTCCCATGAACACACTCCTAAACCTTGTGGACAGCCTTCCCAGAAGAGTTGAAGATGTTATAGCTGCAAAGGGTGGACCGACGTCATATTGAACCCTATAGATTAGGAATGGGATGTTGCTTAAGTTCATATGCGAGTCAAGGCAGGTGAGCGAATGCTTTTTGCAATGTAGTGTATATGTAATCTGTTCGTACAAATGATTTAATACGCTTTTGGTGTGCATACCACATTACATATAAAGCTATATATGTGATGTTAACATTCAAAAGTATCAGCAGGTTTTTAAAATGATTTTGAAATCACAACATAATACAGCGCAGTTTAGTGTTTTCTTAATTGAAACTCTGACTCCATAAATAATCATCTGTGTGAAAAAGTAAATAAAATAAAAATTGGAGTTTAACTGCCTCTGGTGTTTATTTCAACTGGAAACTTAAGCAACTATAAGTATAGGTTCATAAACATCATCTTAAATCATTGCATTTAGTTTAAATTTAAATATGTTTTATTAAGTATATTATTTTCCTAACAAGTACTCTTGCTAAAATATGCTAAAGTGTAAGTTTTCATAGTGTACCAAGTGTACGGTGGCATAGCCATCCATATGGTAAATGTATGCAATTAAATGGCAGTTAAAGATGGAGAAAGCCTGGAACGTATTATGGATGAGTGTGTAGGAGTATGCACTGATGTTTATGAACAAATGTGCATGAGAGAGTGCAAGCAAGACTTATATACTGTCTTTAAAATGGCAAAAGCAGCCTCAGTTGAGAAGAGGCGGACAGTAGTGAAATACGTTTACTTGAGTATTTGACTTAAGTGCACTTTTTGAGTATCTGTACTTTACCTGAGATTTATTTTTTCTAGAAACTTATGACTTGAACTTCACTTGAAACGCAAATATAGTACTGTTCACTGCATTTCTACTACAGGTTCTGAAATCAGAAAGTTGTTTCTATGTAGCAGCTTTAAAGACTTTTCTTTTCTAAATGCGATTGGTGTTTTTACAGGTGATAAATAGCCTATCAGTAATCTCTCTTAAAGGGTCACGTGAACTTCTATCACTTTCAGACAACTGATGACAAAATGGAATAAGATGTCTCCTCGGTGCAGTTCACAGTCACAGTCCAACCTGCAGGAGACATCTTTTTCCATTCAATACTCCCACTATTAATTACACAGTGTATTCAATAGGTTGCTTCAGAGGGATATGGTATTGCAAGTATAACATACAACAATGCAACAATTTGTGTTTACAACCATCTATACTTAGTAGTATCTATACTTTTACTCGAGTAACGGATTTGCGTCCGCCTCTGCAGTTGAGGAACTTTACAGCATACTCAAGCGCATCTATAAAAAGCCTGCAATCTTAAATACAAAACTCTTGGTTTTAACCAAATGCAGTTTGGCTCCCAGAATAATTTGTTCAAGCTGAGGCGGATACCAGAGAGATGCTTTGCCTTTTCAAGGTTACATAATTTTAACATTCCTCCCTCTATTTTAGCATGACTGAAGGCTACACTGTGAAGGACAGAAGACTGTGGTATCCACTTCTCCGTGGTTCTCTGTCCCCGCTGACCCAGAGGCGGCTGGAGTAGGAGAGCTGGGACTGCTTCTCCGTGACTCTCTCCCATGTCATTTAACCAGCAGGTACTCGGACTGATGCACTTACTGAGAGTCCGCAGGCGGAAGCGACTCTTTTGAGCCCACTCCAACGCTAAATTGCATTCTGCCCTCTTCACCCACAAGTCCCTGCAAACAACACAGCGGCATCGAGAGAGCTGAGAGACAGGAGCTTGCTGCTCCCTCTCCAGTTTCCACTGCCAGGACTACAATTTCTTGCATACCGGAGAGAAAAGGTTGAGGTGCCTTCGGGCTTGTGCGAGGGTTGGGAGAGCTCTTATGTGCCCTTTTATACATCTCCTGTTTCTCTCTCTGCCTGTATTCTCTCCGCTCACTCTCATTCACTTTGTCCTTTTGTTAACTTAATGCTTTCTTCGTGATTTTCCCTATGTGCCTCCGTGATTTTACTTCTACAGTGATAAGAGGTGCAGGCCTCTGATCTTCTTATGCATTTTATGTCTAATCAAAGTCAAAACAGCAGAAAATGCACACACAGTGTCCTTAAAGAAAATAGAATGATTGTCCAAACAGACATTGCACACCTCATGCCATTTACCATAATATTTACAATCTACATTTATCGTATCTGTTCTAATATGTTTCAATAATTAGAGGGTCGCATCTTGAGCATGCTGAAATGTTTCTGAACTAGAGATGCAGTAAAAAAATTTATCTGGATAATATGGACAGAACCAACGACTGGGTTATTATCCAGAGCATTGGGTTAAACAAGTTATGTCCATATTTAGCATTTTGTAGAGTTATATTTAAATATTTAAACATATGGCAGAAAAAAAAAGAGTACATAAAAGAATACATTTAAAAAAATGCATTTTACTTTAATGTTTCAAATCTTCAAACAAACTTCAAATTTAGATTGTTTTCAGGTTCATGAATTTCTATGAGCTTCAGCAGTCCGGAGGCACCATTTGGTGAAAAAGTTAAGTCAAAAGTTTATTTTACCCTAATCCTAGCACTAACTATATAGTACTATAACTATAAGTACATTTAGTTAATTAATATTACTCTTTACCTAAATGTGTAATTACATTGTATCAAGGACACCAAAAAGTGTTCAGAAATCATTCAATACTAAAGACCTTATGCAACCAGAGAAATGGACACACTGCCAACTTTCGAAATTTTGTCTTTGAACTTAGCATTCAATAGCATTACTGTTAAAGAGTAATGAGCTGGCGAAGTGGATTTACTTATTGTAGAATTAATGAGAGTTATCGTGTTCATTGAAGGGATGTCATAACAAATGTCAGTAGACTGGGAAGATAAACGAGCATGAATTTGTACGACCTTACATTCACTAGGTGTGGAAATACAAATGGAAGACAGCAGACAACAAACAGTGCTGAAAAGGGCATAAAACAACTGTGGCATAATCATCTTTTGTTCACATGCCTTCTTGTCATACAAATTTGCAGGTTCTCCATGCAATCGTATGCAATGGAATTTGAAACTTTTTCACATAAATGCGCCTTCACCCTCATTTTAATGCTTTTTAGAGTATGCCATTGTTGTGTAAACATTATTAAACAGAAAACAAAGATTAGACTTGACTTGACAGCAAATTATACAAAAACAAAGCTAGTTAAGAACCAACGGGAACATGAGGGCTATTTACAGTAACAACCTAACAAGTAACCAATCAGAACCAAACACAAACCAATGAAAACAAGACGCGTGAACTGGTGAACACACGGCAGGATTGCATGAGGGGCGAGGAAATCACATGATGGGAAACGGGAACCATGACTGTGGCAAACATCAAAATAAAAAACGTAAAAATGTGGTGTATACTCTAGTATTCGGTAGTCAACACTTGAAGTGGATCAAAAAACAACAACGCATTTTGGTTTTAAGATTTAGGACAACTTTGGTTTTGATTCACTTCAAATGTTGACTACTGTACATCTACTCTATTAATTTTAGATATTTAGTTTGTCGCCCAACATCCTGTCAGCGAATAACCCTATGCAATTAAAGCTACGGTATTTAAAAGTGCATTAAGTGTCCATAATTTCACACTTCATTTTTTGGTTAAATAAGTGTATCATCCATGTATCTAAAGAGCACAGTTTTCAGGTGCTCTGTCTCAATTTATTACAAACCATTTATTTACTATGATACATAAGTTCCAGAAATAAATAAGATTCAACCCAAGATCTGGTGATAAAATAGCATAGTGAGAGATTATTATATTGAATTTCCGAACTGAAAGATGTGGCGTATGAATAAATTGCGAGTCATTATAGATGTCTGAATCACTGACCCTGAAATAGAAAATCACATTACACTCATGGAGAAGAAAAATATGCATGATTTACATATTACATGCTATAGGAAAACTGCAAATAATTGTAAATTAGCATTTCTGTAAACTTCCTGCTGTGGCAATTATACAAAGTGTTATTATAGCTACATACATCTGTGCTTCGTCCACACTGTATAAGGGTAAAGGTCATGATTATTAATCTAAATCACAATTCTAAACATTTTATTTTTTATTTCACAGTAATAATCTAATGCTGTGGAAAGATTGCACTACTTTCCCAGAAAGCCTCATGGATTAACATTATGCTGCAGTGTATATAATTACAGCAAAACAGTCTTCCCGTAGCTTCCTTTAGCTCGGAGAAGAAGCCTAATCAGATTTATCGCAGGCTGCTTCTGTAATTATTTACTCCATTAGCCATTAGTGGCCAACACAAAGTGCACTGGTTTGCAAAATTAGAATTCTTATCTGAATGTTCCAGAAACTTCACTGTATCCTCCACCCAAATGTGTAAATTTAATGGGATATGCAGAAGTTTGTTTAAGGATAGATTAAGGACATTCCAGTATTGGCTGCTACTCAGCCAGAGTTTTAGACAGGAGTTGCATGCTTGCTATGAGGGAAACCAGGAACACCGTCCAAGTCCTGGGTTATGAAGAGGACCTGCTTAAGTGTGTCTTACAGATACCTTAAGTCAACTTCCCCAATGCGACATCCTTGGTTTCCCCAATAACGGAGACATTCTAGACTATAAAAGGTAATTTGAGGAAATACAGCAGTCATAATTTGATATATTTTCAATTAGCGAATTCGCCACTCAGTGGATCAGCCATTGTTTTCCATTTTTTATCCAAATTCTCTTACTTAGAAGTCTTTTTTTGCCTTCAGCCTTGTCCTCAGGCAACTAAAACGTTCTCATTTGGATTGAGGTCAGGTGCATGATTTTCCAGCCAAGAGCTATCCACATTTTGGCTCAGAAAAAAAATCAGTAGTTGTGTTTACCGTACGTGGAATTGTCGTTGTTGTTCTGCCACAAAAAAGAACCATGCAATATGTCGTCATGTTTTAAAATATCACTCCAGATAAGATGTTCTTGGATACTTTAGATTTCAGCCTATTGTTATTGTTACTTTCAATAAGTGTACAGGTTTAAATGGCAAGAGTACATGCTCAAGACACATAATGAGCAGTTGGGTTTTATTATGGTCAGTCTACTCCCAGGGGTTTAAAAGTGGAGTTAAAGTATAATTTGAGGGAGAAAAAAAAATATATAAAAAGAACAATATTATATATACATATATATACACATTGCAATTAAATAAAGACTTATTTCAACATTAACAACATTAAATATTTTAACCCCTACACACATTATATATAACATTATAAAATGACCTGAAAGTGTCTTTCGTTGTAATTTAGCAGATTTATTAAAATGTTATTTTATAAAGTTGCTATGCCATTATGTAAAGACAATAAGCTGGATTAATCATCTTCACGTCTTTTAGACCTCTCACATTGTGTTACATCGGCTCACCCTAAAACTTGGGTATAGGGTCAATCCGAGGCTATATGTATATCTTCATATTTCACACTGCTCAATGTTTATCATGCATTAATAATTAATCCTCCTGTATGTAGTCAGGTTTCAAGCTTTCACACTGCACATTTGAAAACCCAGGGTTAACGCTCTCATTTGCATATTTATGAGGTTAATAACATTTACAAATGCTGCATGCTGCGAGTATGCAACCCGTTTTAACAAATGCTTGTGGAAATGTCACCACATAAATTACTCTGGCTATATTAAATCTTCTGAAATAGGGGTCTCTTTATCACTACCGTTAATATTTTGCCATGTTTCCTTCAGACATGGACACTAAACCCAGTCAAAGTTTGTGATTTTCATTGAGGTATGCACGGCTAAAACGCGCTAAATAACTTTGAAGTTGCGTAATTCTGTTTTACAACTCACTGCCCTGATGCACCTTAAGCATGGAAAGGCACCAAGAATTTATACAATGTTTTTTCTGTGACAGTTTAATTTTGAGCAGTCAAGCGTATTACGTACGGCAATGGCAGACACTCTGTATTAGAGCGCATTTTGATATAATGCCCTTAAAATCTCCCAGCCACTTAAATCGCTGAAAGCCAAGAGCATTCGTAGGGAAGGTTAGGTTATGCCGTGCCTTTGTCTCGTGTCCTTTGGCCCTTACGCTTGAATAAAGGCCTGTGTTAAGTGCTGGACATAGAATCAATTCTTTGGAGCCCCACACACTTCCTGTGGGGGCAACCCTACATGAGGGGAGAGTCCTTGACCCAATTACAAAGAACACATCTGAAATGTGCTGGATCATAGCAGTACCTGCATGGGTGTTTGACAAATTATATGCAGTGCAAATGGGTGAATGAATTATTTATTTTAAAGTATTTGTTCTACTACCTTTATGCCGATGTTGAAGAAATCACTGATTAAGAGTAACACATTGAGACCAGTGGGAATTACAAAAAAAAAAAAAACTCACCGTAAGCTGATGCCTTGCAGCAAAGTGGCATTTGTTGTATCTATTAGTGATCATTTTACTAGCTTTTTACACTAATAATCATTGAGAACAGAGAGATTTACACAAAATATATAATGTAAAGTAATTTATTATTATAATCATTTAATCAGCTGCATTCATTTTGAAAATCGTTTAATAAATTGGCCTATCCGTAGCCTCATCACTGCTTCTGTCATGGGTCTGCCAGGCTCCTCCACCACCACCCAGTCACAGTGCACACCCTCACCTGCACCTCATTCGATCAGGAATCAGTCACTACATAAAAGAACATAGCTCACAGCACACGGTGTCTGGTCTCGTCTATGCAAAGTGGACTCAGCATCTCTCCCCAAAGGGTTTGCTTACTATTACCTACCTTATATACTTACCTCTGTGACTCCCTCCCATTCCTGTGCCTCCAGTATCTTCTGTGTCTCCAGAGTCTTCTGTGTTTATGTGGTGTGTTCTGCAGCAATCCTAGGATTTCCCAAAGCCTGTAAAAAACTAAAAAAAAAAAAAATCAAGTGAAGAATCTGCTGAAGGCGGAACTCACCTTTATATATATTCTACTTACCTTTGTTGATTTTACCTACCTCTTGTGCCCATCAGCTTCTGTGACAGAAGACCGGACCATACCATCAAGCACAAAATAGGTCAAGCTGATTAATTAGTCAATTCATTACGATTATTTTTGACTTCACCATAAGCAAGCTTTCATGCTTTTTCTTAGCGGCTAAAAAGGACGGAGGCTTGCTGCCCTGCATCGACTACAGAGCATTAAACCTGTATGGCCTTGTCAATGCCCCCTCTGTATTTCAGGGATTCATGCATGAGGTGCTCCGGGAGTTTCTCCACCAATTTGTCAAAGTGTACATCCATGATATCCTCATCTACTCACAAAGCCTGACCGAACATAGCCACCATGTTGGGGAGGTCCTTACTCGTATACGTGAGTGCAGTTTGTATCTCAAGGCAGAGAAGTGTTCATCTGTTCATTTCTTAGCCTATCACATTGATGCTAATGGTGTCAAGATGGGAGCGATGGGAAGGTTCAAGCTATCACCTCCTGGCCAGAACCCACCACTGTCGAATAGCTTCAGGGATTCTTCGGTTTCGCTAATTTCTATCAAAGATTAATCAATTTCCAGTCCCCTCACAAGTCTCCTCAAGGGTAAGCCCAAGTCCCTGTCCTGGACAACTGAAGCAACTGAAGCCTTTGCCACACTAAAAAAAGGCCTCCAATCCTCGTCCATCCCAATCCAGAACTCCTATTTGTGGGGGCATTTTTGTCTCAGGGGCAGGGGCAACCATCACGACTCCATCCATGTGTTTTCTACTCCCGTAAACTCTTCCCGGCGGAGATTATCAATGACATCGGCAACCGTGAGATTCAGGCCATCAAACTCATGTTGTAGGAGTGGAGGCATTGGCTGGAGGGTACAGCTCATCCTTTCCTGGTACTAACGGATCATAAGAACCTGCGATACCCGCGAGATGCTAAGGTTAAACCCGATAAAGGCAAGATGGGCTTTATTTTTTACCAGCTTTATCTTCTTTGGAGAATCTTTATCGTTTTGTTTCCCTTCTCTCGTCATTCATACTACACTACGGCAAAACAGGCAGCGATGTAGAAGCAGGTGTTGAGCATCTTCTGTTTGTTTTGGCAGACGGCCTTCAATATAAGCCGCTTTTAAACTAACAACAACAGATTGAAAATAATGACAAATAGAAGCCTCATAATTACAGGTTTTACACATTAGAACATGTCTGGTTTGAAATAAACGTAACTCCCAAAAAATGTGTCGGGCCTGAAAGGCACGAGCACCGTCGGACGTGAGGAACTGTTTTTTGCTCTTGAGTTTCATGTAGTTATATTCCGATTGTTATTATCTATGTGACATCTCAACAGAGCAATTAACATGCAGGTGTTGTGATGTGTTGCCGCAGTTCATCAGAGGACAGGCAGCTGAAATCACAGCACGTATGTCGAAGAAAAGAAATTATGCAGTGAGCGCATTGTAATGAGGCCTTGTCCCCTCATCGAACCCCGGACTGTGCTTTACAATTTCATTCATATCCCACGCTTGATTAAGCTTCATCTACTTCAAGTTTAGGACAGTCTGGAATGTTAACTGTCCTGTGACACAATTATGAAGTATTAGATTATTAAGGCTGAAACTTTCCCAATTAAGGTCACACAATGATTTTAAAGGTCGTCGACAGTCATGTTTACTTTAGATGTACTTTCTCCATAAACTTGAATTGAAAGCAGATCAGACAAATTATAATCATATAATTTCATATTGCAGCTACCCGATACCAACATACAAATTGATGTGAGAAATTACTTAAGTGTTTTAGGCTCTGAGTAATGATATACTGAGATTATTCATTAAACAGTCATGTTTAATTTGTGTCACTTTTTTATTTCAGTGATATAGTCTCGTGTTGTAATGTTGAAATCCCAGTGAATTTAAGTAACAGAACTATGAAACTGAACAAATATGTATCACAGTATGCATCCTTAATTCACTTGTGAACTTTTGTTTAATACAAGTTAATTATATTATCTCTTTTCTGTATCAAATGTGATTATTTTGAGGGTTAAAATGTAAAATGAGTGACTATAGAGGGAATTTAATTCTTTAAAATGTGATATAATTATAAACAGATATACAATTATATTTAAAATTATATATAAAAAAGTTTTCATTTTGAAAAATAAATAAATAAATAAATAAATAAATATATATATATATATATATATATATATATATATATATATATATATATATATATATATATATATATAGATAGATAGATAGATAGATAGATAGATAGATAGATAGATAGATAGATAAAGACACCGTTCACCCAAAAATTAAAAGGAATTTTCTTCCAAACAAAAAAGAAATATTTTGGGAGTGTGTGTAGCCAAACCGTTTACGGTAGCCATTGACTTCAATAGTGTAGGGGGAAAAAATGTTTTTTTATTTTTTGAAATTAATGGCTACCTTTAGCTGTGATTACCATTATTCTTCAAAAAAAACTTATTTTAAACTCAACAGAAGAAAGAAACTCAAAACAGTTTGGAACAAGTGGAAGGTGATTAAATTATGACATTTTTCTCATTGCATCGTAATTTAGCTTATGTTTAAACTGTAATCCAATTGGATTTTCTAGGCATTTCAAGCGCACACATCTTATATATTTTAGAGTGTACCTAGTAAGCTCTTCTTCCGAATTTATGACTGACACTGAGCTTATCTAGAGCTGAAAAGTTTATATTCACGTTTCAGTAGGTTCAGCTCCAATTTAAAGCTAACACCAAATATGTTACATACTTTCTACCTTCACGAACTGCCGTCATGTCAGCAAATTCTGCCGTGGCCACAAGTTAGGAACAGATATAATCATTCACTGACTTAAAATGGTAATGGGGAAACTTTTCGTTCTTGCTTCAGGGACAGCAAACACCTGTCAAGTGTATCTGTTCTCTCCCGCATATCAAGGAGACATCGCTTTTAAAAGAGTTTTTAAAGACGGGACAGTGAGATCTTCAAAGGTGTAGATCGGTAAATGAGGAGCCCTTGCAGATATTTCGCACAACTTTTCAAATGTTTCAATGTTGGAGGATGAAGAAATGAATAAGATGAATTATTCATCTAGTGTGGAGGGTGGTACGCATTCATCTCCGGCGCACTTGATAAACTAGTTTTAAATGATGTCTGACGTGGAGGTCTGAATGTCAGGCGGCAGACAACAGCCTTCCAAACTCATTCAGTTCAACTCCAGTTTCTTTTCATCCACTTGTCAGAAAGAGTGCAGTTGACCCTCTTACAAGCGATTCATACATTAGGAATGCATATTTTATATAAGAAGTTGACAGTTAAGAAATGTAAAGATTATAACTTATTCACCAATCTTTTTTCTTTGCAATGACCTGCTAAAGTGCCCCTGATGTGGATTTTGAGAATGAACTTTGCAGTGTGTAATCCTGCAAAGTTTTAAATCTGAAAGTGCACCCTGTATGAAGCTATTGTCTTTTATAAGAAAGAGTCGACTCTGAATCATTGAAGCAAGTTGTTTTTAAAACATATCCCAAGACATTTCAGGTTGACGTCAATGTGACGCATTAGCATACTGTTCACCCACTCGTTGGTCTTTTTCGAATTGGTCTGAATGAAAATGCTATTTAACTTTTCACCACTAGGTGGCTCTTTGAGCTGTAAATATAGTGGTTTCCACTGCTTTATGGGCCATTACAGGCATTATGAAATAAAAATGCAGATTGGAAAAATTAATCCTTGAGTGAAACATATGGAAGTTGTTAAGCAAGTAAGCTAAAAATAAATGCATATTATAAGATAACGAAAGTGTTTTTTGACCTTGCATGCATGACTCCTAAAATGAGTTTCAGTGACCTGAAACTCATTTGGCCGCAGAATTGGACTGTTTCTTTAAGACGTCGTTCAGAGAAGGGAAAGATCTTAAAACCTATTAAGATAAAGTTTGATGATTCAAAAAATTATTTTTCAAGAATTTCACTTCTTAACAGTGTTAACAGTCTCAAGAAAAATTATAAAAACATTCATAAGTATTTAGAAGAATACATCTTTTTTAAGTAACAAAATAATAAAAACTTTTTCATTCTATGTAATGTTTCACAAATCTAGCCCAAGTTTTGCAATCGGATCAAATGACCCCCTGAAAATATCTGGTTTAAAACAACAATTTGTGTTTTACGACAAATGTCGTATGGGTTCGGAACAAAAAGACTGAGTAGGCCTAATCAACGACTTTTTCATGAAATGTTTCTTAGAAATACTTTCTCGACAAATATGAGCAATGCATTAATGAAAGCATTCATTATCTTTCTGTAATATTTCTAACTGTAAGCAGATGATTGAAAACCCATATTGATGCAGCCAATTATCTAGGAGTCCAAGGCCAGACATTTAGAGAGATTTAGAGCATTATTACCGCTGAATACCTCTTTTATCTGTGTAATATCACAGTGTGTCAGCAGTGGTTCAGAAGATACACGTTTGCTTTCTCTTGTGTGCCAGACAGCAAACACGGAGAGATGAGATGACTCATGAGTAATGAACAGAGGAAATGGACCGTATGACTCTGTCATTCTGTTTGATATGTAATTCATCCACTGTCATACATGAGATGCTGTATTTAGACTGCAGCTTTCTGAAGACTGTCTCTTTGTGGTGATATCTGCACATCAGGATGATGCCTCGCAGCAGGCTGGATGTGTCTTTCAAATATTAAAAGAGTTGCCTTTACAGAAGACTGTAGTTTCTTATTCACAGATTTTTCATTGCGATAAAAAAACAAAAATTGCAATAGGAATGCAATTTTTTTGCATATGGAAGATGGAATTATCTAAAGTGACTTTTATTGCATTACAGGTATACTTTTCATCATTTGTTACATTTTGCTGGGAATCAAACCCATGACTGTGGTGTTGCCACTTTAGCGTGGTGAAGAGGTTTGAGTGCCTGAATGACCCTAGGAGCTAGGTTGTTTGGGGCTATATGCCCTTGGTAGGGTCTCCGAAGGCAAACAGGTCCTAGGAGACAATCCAGACAAAGAGCGGTCCACCTCCACCCCTTATGCAAAGAAAACAAAATAGAGTTGCGACGTCACCCAGTATGGCCACCATGGAGCCAGGCCTGGGGCTGGGGCCGGCACGCGAGCACCTGGTGGCCGGGTTCAGCCTCAAATATCGACGTGGGGCCATCCTCGCGTGGGCCCACCACCTGCAGGAGGGACCGTAAGGGGCAGGTGCTTTGTGGTTTGGGCGACAGTCACAGGCGGAGACCTTGGCAACCCAACATCTGGACACAGAATCTGGTTTTAGGGACATGGAATGTCACCTCTCTGGGGGGGAAGGAGCCCGAGTTGCTGCGGGAGGTAGAAAGGTACCGGCTAGAGATAGTCGGGCTCACCTCCACGGCCATCTTGGGCTCTGGAACCCATCTCCTCGAAAGGGGCTGGACTCTTAAAAAATCTGGTGTTGTCCACAGTGAGAGGCAGCGGGCTGGTGTGGGCTTGCTCATAGCCCCCCAGCTTAGTCGCCATGTGTTGGAGTTTACTCCAGTGAGTGAGAGGGTTGGCTCCTTGCGCCTTCGAGTTGGGGGGACTACGGGCCAAATGGCAGTGTAGAGTACCCGGCCTTCTTTGAGTCCTTTGAGTTTCCTCCGTAGGATGGCTGGGCGCTCCCTTAGAGATGAGAGGGTGAGGAGCTCAGTCACTCGGGAGCAGCTCGGAGTATACCTGCTGCTCCTCCACATTGAGAGAGGCCAGCTGAGGTGGCTCGGGCATCTGTTCCGGATGCCTCCCGGACGCCGCCCATTGAAGGGCGTGTCTCTCGGTTGACCTGGGAGCGCCTCTGTGTTCCCGCCGGAAGAGCTGGAGGAAGTGTCTGGGGAGAGGGCAGTCTGCTTAGACTGTTGTTGTTGTGGAGTGAAAGATATTTAAAGACGGAAGTTGTCACTCTCTTGTGAGCAAAGATAGTTTATAATTTCCTGATAGCATCTGAAATTTAGCATGACCATTGCATGGTATGTTTGCTGCTTACTCATATTTACTGACCAGCCAATAAAAACACAACATGAAATCAACTCGACATGGCACTAAAGCATAAAACTACTTACCTCAAGCTCTTATGCCTTCCTCTTTCCCCACCAACATTTGTCAAAGTATGATTCATTTTGCTATTTATGTTTACTACTAGCATTTTATCATTCTCTTGATTTTTATCACTACTGCTATACTTCTCAAGCTCTCGTTCAGTCAGATGACAGTGATCTGTCTCACCCTGCTGAACAATGCAGCATTGCTGGTCAGCAGAATAAGCTATGTTTTGCATGCCGTGACCATTATGGAATGCTGATTTGCTGGTTTGCTGTCATCAACATGAGATGCTCTTTGCTGGTCAGCAGTATGGGATACTGGTTTCTGGTCTCCAACATGAATGAACGAATGAATGAATGGATGAATGAATGAATGAAGCACTTATATAGTACTTTGTGTATTGGTATCAATCACCACCAGTGTGCAGCATCCACTTGGATGATACGATGGCCATCAAAGGACAACAACGCCAGTGCGCTCACCACACACCAGCTACAGATGGGATGCTGGTTACTGATCTCCAACATGAGATGCTTGTTTGCTGGTCAAAAAAAATGGGATGCTGGTTTCCTGTTCTTCAACATGGGTGTCTGGTTTGCTTGTCTACAACATGGGATACTGATTGCTCATCTTCAAAATGGGATTCTTATTGCTGTTTTGCTGGTCTCCAACTTGAGATTCTGGTTTGCTGGTCAACCAAATGGGAGGCTGGTTTGCTTGTCTCCAACATGGGATCCTGATTTCTGGTGTTCAACACTAGATGCTCGGTTGCTGGACACCAATATGTAATGTCTCCAACAAGGGATACTAGTTTGCACATCTTTAACATGAGATGCTTGTTGTTGGTTTGCTGGTCTCCAGCTTGGGATGCTGGTTTGGTGGTGTTCAACATGGGATGCTGCTTTGCTAAGTAAAACTCATATACGAGTTGCATATTTTTTCTTAGTGTATATTTATAGCTAAATGAAGAATATTATGCAATTAATTTTAATAAATAAATACATAATATTATAAAAAAAACAATGCAGGTTATATTCTTAAAGGTTATATGTTTTAACTCTATTTAACACTGCTTTTTTTCATATGGTCCTAATTCACAGAGTAAAAGTAACACTAAAACGGTTTGTGAAATAGTTTGATAGAAGACTGACTATTAGTGATGACACTTACCAAGCAGAATCATTGGTAAGATAAGAAAAACAACAAAAACAGAAAAAAAAGAAGAAATGAGCAGGCAGCACAACTATTAGAGACAGACAGTCATGCAGCCATTGATTAAATTATGAAGGAAACTGAAAATGAAACAACTGAAAAAATGAAAAAATAAATAAATTGTATTTTTCCAATGCATTTCAGTACACAGACCTTTATTAGGGCTAAAAGGCTAAAATGTAAAAATAATTATAATTTAAAAATATTATAAATATTAAATATAAATTAAATAATTTTATTTTGTTTGTTTTGAAATGACTGAAAAATACTGTAAAATACTAAGCTTGTTTAAGGTGTGACTATTGATTTGTCAACCAGTGATGGGAGTGTACTTATCATTATTATTATCATCATTATCATTTTGCCAATATGACTGGTGCCAAACACAGGTGGCACAGAAACTTCAGCTTCAACTTGCACTGAACCCAGAACTTACCTTAAGGAAATGCATATTCCTGTAGATAAAACATTTAGCAAAAAACGTGCAGTGAGAGATTTACACCTTAGGGGTGATTCACACGAACATGTTTCCATTTAAAAATACGAGACGGGTGGGGTGGTGGAAAGAAACAAATCTAGGTTTTTTGTTTTTTTTTAAATTGGACATTTTTAGAATGCATTTGCATACCTCTGCACACCCGGTTCACACAGACGTGATGCATCGTGAGTGTGTTCATTACGTTATTGCCTATCCTACCTTTAAAAACCTTTTACACATCCTCTGCTGCAGGATAAAACGTATCTGTTTCTGTAGCGGAGGAACCTTAGAAGGATCAAGCCAACCTTTAACATTTCTTTCTTGTTAGTATCTGCATCTGTATCTGTCTGCTTCTGGTAAAGTCCTCATACAGCAGGCGTATGTATTCAGCGCACCTCACCTCAATGTGACACTGAGCAAGCGCTGAAAAGATTGGAGATCCCATGCAGATCCAACTATAATCTCTTGCTTTGTGCTTCTGCGTTGACGATGATGAGCTCCGTGCTTGCCTACGGTATAATTACAAGCGTCTGTGTGGATACCCGATTGCCTGGAAGAAACGCAGGTATGAATATTTCATTGTGGATGGTGCTTGCGAGTTCAGCTCAGACAGATAATGCCACAGAGAGGAGCTGTTCATTAGAAAGCACTGCAGAGGAAAAGAAGACGTGCGGACACTGTGACTTATAATTATGGAGTCACTGTTCCAGCAGCCGAGGTCAGAGGGCACGGGTTAAATGACAGCATGCCGGATATCGATTTCTCACCATAAAAGAGGCCAATCAATAGCATTCACCAGGGCAGAAAAAAAAAAAACTCCTAAAAGGTAACGTATGTGATGTGCTCGATGCTTTTCTTTTTTAGGATATGCATGTGGTTTACCAAAATAAGCCACCCGTCTAGGTTTGTGTTCTTTGTAAGCTTGCTTTTTCAAATTACAACACAGGGCCCTAAATGAAATGAAAGGAAATTGCAGACTAAAAACAATTACGTGGCATTATACCCTTTATATTGCACTATACAAGCTTTTTGTAAAGTAATACATTTTTCCCGCAGCACAGCTCACATGCTGTATTGTTTTACATCATTCGTCTTGCAAAGTCTCAATTCATAGCTCCAATTTAATACATCCCAAATTCTCATTTTGTTCACACTTTCTTCATAATTTGACAAAATTACACCGTCAAATAAATTACTTAACTAACTTAAAATAACTTGTTACCCTACTGCCTACATTTTTTTAGTTCAGTCAACTAAAATATGCCAGTTGTCATTTAAATGAACATTAAGTAACTTAAAATTTCCAGTTGACTCAACTAAAAAAATTTTAGGCAGTGTACAGCTTACAGATGAAAGTAATATTCTCTTTATATTATATTTACCTTGTTTTTCTTCAGAGAGAGAGAGAGAGAGGGGGGCACAGTTGTTTGGTGTTGTGGAAATGATACGGCATATTTATTAAACTGTATAAATGTAAATAGGATATATATTAAAATGCATTAAACAATTCATTCAAGCATGCAGTGTATGTGAACAGCCATAAAGAAAACATTATAAAAATCGCACTCAGAAGTATCAATCACGTGTGATTTTTGCAAGCAGGATGCGTCCAGCGATCAGTGAATGGACAGTGGCACAGCTGTGACCACGCCGTCATAAATCTATAACTTGTGGCTGAGCAAAAAATTATGAATGATCAAATATTTAACAAAGCCTTTCAATCCGGCGTTCCTCCTCGGGGCCCTAATACCTGAAGAAAGGATTTGGTTACAAATCACCGCTGTCGCGCTCAAGTCTTGATTTACAGACACATCACAGCCACATCTCCATTCTTTCCATCATCTCAGAGCGTGATGTAATTTCCTCTCTTGTCACTGGTGGACCTTCAACTCTAACTGCACCCACTTCTGTATCACTTCAGGGCCAGATATATTATTCCCCCCATAACCCATTCTCACCGGGTAAAACTAAATTTAGAGAGATTAAATACTTGTCTTTGGGATTTTTGATAGGTGAATGCGTGTGAAACTCAAGGTTATCCCTGAAACTTTGCATGCTTAGACAAAACACCAGATTCTCTCGCTGAGGTTTTCAGATGGGGGTTGTGGGGATAGGCAAAAACATTTTTGGGGCCAGTGATGCATGGCTATCTGAATTAGGGTTGTAATAGAGCGCTGCTCATAAATGTGAGATGGCATTGAGGAGGCGGGAGCTGCCAGCAGATTCACCATTAAGACTCATTTTCCACTCTTAATAGCACAGGCACCTTGTTTAATAAGCATGGATTACAGGTCATAAAGGGCAATGGAGCACTGAATGCTGGTGATTTGCTGAAAACACTGAATAGTATCGCTCGCCCTCACCTGGTCACCGGTGAAGAGACGACAACAGTACCAGTGATGGGTCTAAGGGTCTTCATATAGTGTTCTCAGAGTCTCAGACAGTGGGACTGTATTACATGTGGCGTAAGAGATTAAAAATGTTGATAAATCAAATGTCAAATTACATTGTCCCACTGAAAAATCCAATTGAAGTGTGCAGGGACCCCTAAGGTGTCACAAGGATTTTGGGGTCAGAAGAAAAAAAATAAATGAATAAATAAATTAGAGATTTTTATTTTATTTTTTCACATGCATCGGTCTGCTTTCTTAGGCATCATGAGATTAATTGTGTTTATTTTACTCGACAACAACAGGTTATACTCTAAAATCAATAGCAAGTAAACATATTCCATTAGACACATATTTTTAAATATAAAATGACAATACAAAAGCCAATTAACGATTTTAGTTGTGTTCATAATATCAAACTTATTCAGTATGAATGGGTTTTTATTCAGGAAAATATTTAAATATATTTGGAGGTGCTGAACATCAAATACTGTAAAGCACCCTGCTATAATGTACATAAATCATCATATATTAGCTATTCCATTGTTTATTCATTAGTTATTTTTATAATTTTGCTTGCTATTCTTGGCTATAAAAGTCTATAAACCCTGTTCATGTGTGGGTGGGTGTGTGTGTGTGTATACACACACACACACACACACACACACACACACACACACACACATATGCATACTTTAATGTAACTTTACTGAAAATGGAATCCTGCCTTAATTCTGTCAGGGTAAAAATAAATCTTTTCCTGTTTATGCTCTACAAAGCTTATGTGCATGGAAGTAGGTTTGCGCCCACAACTGCCCATGCACATTTACACACACACACACACACACACACACACACACACACACACACACACACACACACACATACACACATACACATACACATACACACATACACAAACACGCGCATGGACAACATTAGCCAGAACTTTGACTCATTGCGGCGGTCTGAATGTTTCACATATTATTCTAGTCAAAAACTGCCCGATTAGAAATAGACAGCAGGTTGACTGACATAAAAAGCAGTCAGTCACAGTTCTGGGATAAATTATACCAGACAGAGGGAGAAAACTATAAATAAATAGCAACTAAAAAACATTAAAAAAGGTTGAATTCATTGTGTTTTTGTAATCATTTGTGAAATCCACTAGTGATTTCTTAGTGAATAGGTTTTCCTTTTTTCGCTTTTATAGTCTCTATAGTAGGGCTGTGGAAGTGACAACTGTGTTTAAATGCACACAGATAGAGCAAGGCAAATAGGAAATGCTCAGCCAATTAGTTCAGATCAAAGGACATAAATTTCATTGGTGGTGAATATGCAAATAATAAATGGCACGTCTGTCCTGCAATAACCTATGCAGTTTTAGACAGTTAATTGGTTTGAGTTGCACTGGGGAGCTGTAAAGTCTTTCCAACAATGGAATTAAATTTCACTGCTTGAGTCCTAACATGCAATAAAACCTGACGATAAAAATATTTTAATGTTACTGCTGTTCCCATTGAATACAAATGATAAACACAGCATAGTATGTTGTAGAAAGGAGATAGCCTATATAAAAACTGACTGGGCAGCTTGTTCAATACAGTTAAGCTCTATTGACAGTGGTTTTAAAGGCCTGTCAGTTTCCACAGAATATAATTTTGACTAATAATCCTTCGGATAATTGACTAACCGATGACAACAAAGCCAAACGTACAGTGATACTTGGTTATGAAGCAAGGCATTGAGCCAACATAAACATGAGACTGGTGTGATAAAATTGCGTACCTATGACCTTACGGGACGTTCTGTCCAAATAGACTGTTTACATAGAAAATATCCAGCTACACTCTTTAAAATGAATGTCAATAGGGAGTTTTTCACAGTAAAGCCACTGAAGAACCACGCTGGGCTCCACAAAGAACCTTTTATTTACCAGTTCATATAGTTTTCACTTACTGTGTAAGTGCTATAAATAATTCTTTGGTGGAATGGAAAGATTCCATGGAAACTAAAGTTTCTTCATGGATCCATAGACGCCAATAAAGAAGCTTCATTTTGAAGAGTGTAGAAGAATTATCTTACCATTATCTTGGCTTCAGCTAGAACTGTATTTCTGCAAAAAACACTTTGGTGTGTGTGTGTGTGTGTGTGTCTGTGTGCACCTGGTATTTATCACGTTATGGGGACCATAGGATAGGAATACCAATAAATTTTGACTTTGTGGGGACATTTTTTAGGTCCCCTTGAGGAAACAAGCTTTAAAAAAAGATGTAGGGTTGGTGTGGGACAATAACACATACAGTCTGTACAGTATAAAAACCACTACGCATGGAAACATGGAAATCCAATGTATGTGTGTGTGTGTGAAAAATTAATGCAAGCACTTTATCGAAAACACACAACCTGGCCCATTGCCCAAAATATGTTACAGTTTTATGCAACACTATTTTCAGGTGCCTTACTGCACATTTTGCCGCAGTTTTCAAGAGAAATGTCCACTGAATGATGCAAAAACATAGGTTCAATACATGAACCCCGGCACATTTTTATTACGTTGATATAGGCGAGTGTCATTTTATCAATTACAAGATGTTAGATCACCATTCTTTTTGATCCTGGAACAACATTTTAATCAGATTTGAGGGATACTTTTTCAGGAAATATCTGTTTTAGGCTTCTGATAAGGGTGTAGAAGCACCTAACCCTCATTATTCAGCTATCATTTCCCACCGATCTGAGGAATACATTTTGGGTAGGGTTAGGTTTAGGGGTAGGGACTCGGATAAGTCTGTATTTTTGAACAGTAAAGCTCATCCAGAATCAGCAAAAATTGCAAATCCAAAACCTAAACCTACCCGAAAGTGTTAACAATGCAAAACCGATATAAAAACACTTTTGTTGATGCGAGCGTGCCATTTCAACTCACTTTTACACAGATTTGAACGCCTCTCAAGTACATCTCTGTACTCCGTGAGCTACCGAACAAACCTACCGTCTATAAAAACCCACAGATATGAAGCTGGATATGTGTGATGCTAACATTCAAATGCATCAGTTTTCGAGTATATCAGCATATATATAGTTTTGGAGTCATAATATATTCATCAAGCAATTGTGCGCTTTATTAATTGAAACGAATTGATAAAAGGCATCAAAGGTTTACTGCCTCTAGTGTTAATTTCTTTTGGAAACTGCGGCGATATGTACTTGTTGCCACATATGGCTAAAAAGTGCACCAAGGTACGTTTATACGTCACGAGATTTGCCATACATTGGCAAATCGAAATGCAGAATGTTTTGAGTCTGGGAAACTGTGCTTTGGGTTTTGTAGGAGGATTTAGTCAACATCTGGCAGAGCTCCCTGACCCCGTAAAGCTGTGCCCCGTGTCTATCTGTAATCCCTCCCTACATCTAACATGGTTTAATCCACACCGCACTGGAGAATACATGCTGCATTACAGGAGATGCTCATATGACTGATTGAAACTGACTGGATAGAGCTGCTGGTCACAAAAGACATCTGAAGATAACCCCAGTACAAGATTATTCACGTAATGAGGAATTCACACATCAGTCATAGTCTCTATTTAGAACTGAACAAATCGTTATGTCAAAATCATTCTTTCATGCAATACAGCTTCTTGTTACTAAAGCAACGATCCCAAATTTCTCAATAAAAGCATTAACGAAAAGCATTCTTAACAGCATGTCAACTAATAACATTGCACATGTTTTTTCATTTATTTTTGCAAATGCATTTTTTTTTACCATACTGTGTTTAGAAAGTATCTCTCTGCATCTCAATGGCAGTTGCTTGGCTGGCACATAACACACTGGAGGCAATTATTTGAAGGCGATCAGTGCCTTATGTAAATATTTTACACTTTAATGTCAAGTTAAAAGGTTTACTTTAGCATGTTTGAAAAATCTTTTGTCAAGCTTTTAAGGAGTACACATTTAAGGCCAGATTTACCGCCTGCGCTAGTGCAAAATTAGTACTAAAAAGTGCTGGTATATTTTAAATAGTTGAAACAGTTATTATAATTAAAACAGTTCTGTCAGGATGTATTGTTCTGTGCAGAAAGCAGCCCCTGATCTTAGGAGTTACCCTTTCGGATGCAAAATTTGGGAGAAGAGAGTTAAATTAATAACGCAATGCAATTTACTAACGTTTGCGCTTATCAAATTACTGGTATCTGTGCCATTATTTGCCGCCGAAAAAGTATGTCTTAAAGAAGGCGGCAATTTGTTCTGCTCTTTGTAGATTGTACTGGTCATTATGGAAATGAGATGTCACGTCCGAGTTCTTTAATGTGCGCATTTTTAGTAAATCGCTAGAAAAAAATGTCCCCTTGCTGTCATAGCAAAATAAATTTGCCCTGTTTGAAGGGTCAAACAGACATGTATTGAATTTGGTTTTCTTCAATCAATCAAACAATAAATCAATCAATGAAATAATTCACAAATGTTTTCTTAATTTCATCTCAAGCATGTCTGTTTAGCCTATATATATTTTTTAAACAAGATGTGCTATATTTACACGATCCAGTATATTGCAGTATGACACCTTCACGCCACGCATGTCTCACAGACCTTGCGAAAATGATCTTTGCAGTCAGAGACAGAACATTTTAATCACCTTTTTAAGCATAACCTATGGGGAGTGTTTGTACCTCTTTCTTTGTTCGGGCTTAGAGCCGTTATTTCCTGTGGCCTTT
The DNA here is from genome assembly GCF_018831695.1 of Puntigrus tetrazona. NCBI lineage: Eukaryota > Metazoa > Chordata > Actinopteri > Cypriniformes > Cyprinidae > Puntigrus > Puntigrus tetrazona. The sequence continues at coordinate 26,248,238 of NC_056701.1, forward strand.
TCTCTACTCATCTAGTGAATGTGAAACTGCATGCTGTATAATTAGGTTCCACCTTTGAAAACTTCATAGCTGTTAAAAAGTATGCATCTGTACAGTGTAAAGAAAGCATTGAAGTATCTGAATGTACTACATTTACCACCATATTGGCATTTTCACACCACTATCATCAACTTTCAGACACCATTGTATTTTTCAGCTTGTCACTCTTGCAAAATTAATATATAGGCATTTAAGTTTATCTATGCTGCCTTAAAAAATTGATCACATGAAAGTATCTATTAGACAGGATGTGACAATCATATGATTCGGATATGCTCTGTCTACCTTACCAGTGGCATGTTTTGTTTTTTTTTTCTGAAAAACAGTGACTCACCTGAGCTTTGACGTCAATGGCCGCAGACAGAGAAAATAGCCCTCCAGAAAAGGAACGAGCCACTCGTAAAACAATACAACACTGTCTTTCAATGCAATAATGAAAGCAATGACTAACCAGCCAAACCTTAAATCTACTTCCTACTATCTCAAAGTTCTCTTGCGGCTTCATTGCCTGTGGCTCATTACTGCCCCCTAGCTTGTTGGAGACGGTGTGGACATCGTGTGTCACGATGGGCACAAGCTACAAGTTAGCAAACTCAAAACGTTAAAAGCGTAAAAAAAAAAATTCTCCAGCAGCCTAATGCAGAACTGCTTGCAGTCAAAGTGACATGATCCAATTAATATGTAAATCACAGATGTCAGTCTTTGAATAAATGGTATGTTCCAGACTCTCGCAGTTCTCCTTTCGTGGACGAGTGACAGAAACATGCACGACCCTTATAGGCAATGACACGTACTCTTCAGGCAATGGAGATGTCACAGTCACTCCAGCTTGTCTCGTTGCATCTGCAAGTCTGAAATGATGAGGCACATTTTTAGAGTGGCTGTAGGGAAGGACAAAGCGCCTTTAACCTGTGCCCCTCATGGTCCCTCGGAGCCTGCTAGTAAGATCGGTATCTAGCTGAACTAGTACAAAGATAACAGCTAAAAACAGCTCTGACTATTCTTATATTAATTTAATTATTATTCTCTATGAATAATGCATCAGTAGATTAGATAGTGTAATGTCAGCAAGATAGCACATCACGCGCCAGATGTTTGCACGATAAGCATGTATAAGACAACGCTCACTTTGACAACTGCATTTTTGAAAATCATGCATCACTGGATGTTCAGCGAACTTTATGAAGGAAAGGCATAATAGAGATGCCATAACAGAGATAACAGCAGTCTGACATTCTGCAATCTGCAGATTTCTGCATTGTATTTAAATAGAGCAAACGCTGTGCACGGCAGTGCGATTAAATCTGGCCTTTCTGTCTTTTTTTGCTGATAGTTCCGCTGAGTTTAAGTCAGTAAGTGGCACAGTGAGAAACATGCTGAAAACGATTAACACATGTCATTAGACCGCCAGCATTTGCACTTTTAACAGACACATGGCAGTGCTGCATTAGGAAGGGTAAGCACAAATATCGCGTTGAAAGTATCTTGTAAGAATTCTATATGGAAAAAAAAGGACAAAAAGTTGTTGAAGTGAAGAGGCAAAAAAAAAAGTTTGCACTTGTCAAAATAAGGTTCTTTATTGGTTTATACGGTTCCATAAAAACACTGAAAACCAAAATGCCATTTACTTCTACAAGTCTTTCATTGTGACATGTACCTGAACACTTAGCATAAGTGTAATATGCCAGATGAGCCACTGGGCAACTTTACTTAGACAAAAGAACTGCACATATGGAGTTGGTTATTGTTATCAGATTCCAGACAGAGACAAGATAGAATCAAACAGACAGGTTTATTGAACAGCTTAGTAAATGTCAACAATGGCAGACGATAATCGGCAGATATAGAGCCTTTGGCAGATATAATGATGATGCTGATGAAACTGTTCTCTTTACCAGTGGGCTGCTTCAAGACCTAACAAATCAATCAGGACTAAAGTGGTTTCATAATGCCACAATCTCAATAATTTGATAATAGTTCTGGGAGTCAGAAATTGCCAGAGTGAGTGAACTTGAGCTATGGTAAATTTGCTTTCGGAAACCAAATCAACTGAAAAATAAGAATAACTGTAATAAGTCTGGCTTATTTGGTAATGGTTTTTTTATGAAACAGCCCTCTGGGTTTGGAGCATGGGGTGAGAGTGAACATATAACCAGGGGCTGGCTTCCAATGACCAGAAAAGCTAAGCAGTATAAGTCAAACATGAAAGCACACGCGGGTTGACCATTTTTTTTCTTCTTGTCAGAACTTTTTAAATTCATGAAATAGTAGACTGGTCTTACTTGAATTTGAGATGTAAAGCTGATTACCCCTTGGCGACTGCTAGCTGGTCAAACTAGTTCTTAAGACGCAGTCATACCATGTTGGCTAAGCTTATGCAACTGGCCTCAGGTAAGCCATTCGCATAGGTATGTGTCTTATTTTCGCAAGGGAGACCAGACAATGCGATCGAGGCTATGTCCACACAAAGCCAGCACTTCCCCTATCCAATTTCTTTTTTATCCTCGTCTCAAAAAATGTGTGTGTTCACACCAACCCACCAAACGGACACAAAATGATGTAGTTCACAGGCCAGACCATTACAGCACACTGAAACTCTGCGACAGAGATACACAAAAACGGAGAAGACTTGAACTATGCCCATAAATATTATGCCCAGTATACGACCGTTGCATTTGATCTAATTCTCTCATCAGAAACAACAAAGGGCAGGTGTACCTAGCTGTGATGTAGATTAATTTATGATACACTGCAAACAACATCACTGACTATAGCTTATAGTGATATTCTTTCATAATGTAAATGTTCTATGTTTGCTGTATAATTTGTACATTGCTTGAATCCTGAATAATTTTTCACACGGGTGTTATAATTAAACTTAAAATGCCTTTTCATTAAATGTGATCAGGTTAAATTCAAATTAAAATATTTTGTCATAATAAGGAACAACCTAAAAAGTTATGACGTCCGTAGTTACATTAGATCACGTGAGGCTACAGATTAGACTACGTCGACTACCAGACTAAAACGCAATCAAAGAGCAGCCCTTATTACGGTAGCCATCTTGGAAAGCAAGAAAGCTTCGGGAAAACTGAGAAGGATGAGGACGTCAATGAGGAATTCGGAATGTAAAATTACGGTAATGTTGTCTCTTATTAATCAATAGTTTGCAACTGCAATCGTAATTTATGTAAAAGGAATACAATTACATGGTGTGTTACTGCCTCTAGTCTTGACTTCAACTGTAAACTGCATTCAATCGTTTGTACTGTATATGTAGCACACCCTACTTCTTTTTCCAATGAGCCTGTAGCATGTTGCAACTTACACAAGAGTCACAAAAATGACGAAATGTGTATCACATGAAAAAAAGGTTAATTGAAAACAAGATTCACCCTGATTTTCATAACCGCAAAGTTTAAAGCGCCACATGTGAAGAAGGGGTTTACTGTCTACAACAAGATTAAAGGCCCGTTTCATTTTCTTTTACAGGATATGCTATTTTACAACCATCTGTATTCCGAGTATTTCCAGCAACAGCATCGGAGAACTGAAAGCCTGTTGGGTAAAGAGAAACCACAACACAGAGTTACAGCCTCACACACCAATGCAGACCGATTAATAATGTACTTTGGCAGAAGAATAATGTGATATAAAGCAGACGCGTTGCACACATGACCTTGTTAATGGACTGCTCTCCTCTAATCGAGGTCTTTTTTGTCAGCCCAATTCAGAGCTCATAATTTCACAGAAACGCATAAACCATGAAATATCTTTAAAGGCATAAGCAGATACACTATAGTGCATTATTAATAACTTTTGGGAATGGAGGTGTTTAGTCAAATCTAGTTAATAACCAAACCCGGTGAATTTTTTTATTGCAATGGGACATTATTTCCATGACCATTAAGCACAATCCACATTATGCGTACATTATTTGAACACATTGTATATTGTTGATTGGCCTTAACGTATATTACTCCATGCATTACTGTAATGAAAATGAATGTGGTGCAGCTACATTTCCATGAAATTGAAAAATATATATGAACATTATTTTTGGATCGTTAGTTTAGCTGTTTATCGTTTTGGATACTCTTGTGCAGTAACACCGTGGTGGTTCATGTGTTAATGAATGCATCGAACGCAGAGTTTATTTCACGTTTTGAAATTGAGAATTCATTAAGTTCATGCTAAATACATAGCAAAATAAACATAATTTAACTTTGAGCTCGATGAAAAGGGAATCGGTTGTTTAATATCTCAAAATCGAGTCCACAGCATATGACCTGATTTTATTTAAATATGCATTTCATTCAAATATGCACTGTATATAGCAAGAAAAGAACATTCACTGTTTAGTTCATTAACTTGAAACTATAAACAATAATTACCGAAGTGTCTACAGTAAAGTCTTTTAACATCATTGCTGCTACGTGGCTGCTGGAACACTTAAATTTGTTTACATATGAATAAATGATCATGTTCTGTTTATGTTTTCATCTGCATGAACAGCATTCACATGTTCTCAGCTATTGAAAAAGGCAACGTCTTCAGTCTCACTTTCTTTTTCTTATCTCTCTCTCTCTGCCTTTGAAAGGTACCCCAGGGACTAAAAGACAGAGAGTGTTTGGGAAAGGGTGAGATAGAAACTTGTTAAAGCTCCTGTGCACACAAACAGAAATAAAATGAAGCCATCTAAAGAATTTTCATTAGAGGTATATATGAGACAGTATAGAGTTAGTGGAGGTGAGAGAACACAAGCTGTTTCTTTCAAGCAGAAGACAGGTCTGCTTTCCATCCACTCTGAGAAGCATCTGAAGAGATTCTTCTTCAAAGGCTGTGAGTTCCTTTACCTGAGGACACAAGTTCATCTCAATGCTTCATGAATCATAACCGTACCTCATTTTCATTAGAAATCCCCATATGCAAATATATATATATATACTACATAATTTAGAATTTTATTGCATTGGGTTTTACAGTTAACGGAAATGTCTGTAAAATGTATTGATAATATTATTATTATTATTATTATTATTAATTATTATTATGTTTTTTTTTTTACAGTGCATTGATAGCAGTAGTAGAAGTAGTAGTAAAAATTTAAATGCAACAGAAATAATGCAAAATAATCTAAAATATTAATTAAAATAGATAATAAACCAAAAATATATTTATAGAAAATATGCCGAAAAAAATACTAATGATACATATGAGGAATACATGATTTCAGTACGTAATGGGTCTGCTTTTATTTGTGTACAATCATGTCATCACCAAAACATTGTGCTTTTGTAGGGCTAAATGCAGAAAATAAACAGGGTGCGCTTTCTGTCTTCTCAGTTTTCATGAACTTCTTTCTGAAGTCACCTGACACGCAGACATAATATGTAATATGTCTTTGAAAACTGAAAGTGTCTACTCTTAAACGATGCGAAAAAAAACTGATATGATAAAAAATATAGAAATATGATAAAGGAATCCATACGGCATCTGTATCTGTAACGAGAGGCCCAGTCTTTCCCATCTGAGCTCATTATCTGTAAAATAATTTCATCCTCATAAAAATCAATTATCATAATATTATATCATAAACTATTTTACCAGCTGTGTGGCCCTTACTTTGAGCTCAGTAAATTAAAATAAATACATAAATAATCATCTTAATGAATTACATTTAATTACATTTTTATCACTTCGCATTAAATTGCGTTTATTTTCGAGCATTACAACGTAATTAATCGCTCTAAATTAAAACATTAAATCAGCTCAAATTAAATCAAGTCAACCGGACCTTTGCGGTACTCGTGTTTATATGTTTGCTTTGCTTCTGCACACTGGAGAGCAGAGCAACCCTTAGAGATACTGTCACGTGAAATTAATGTCAGGGATACTCGTTTCACATTACTTTGATCATTTGCTGACCATCTACCACCGAGAACGTTTATTTCAATTTGGCTGAGAAATCCAAGCCTGTTAGAGAATGTAAGCAGGCTTTTAATTTTCAAAACGACACTAACAGGAAGTATATTTAAAGATCAAAAGATTGTGAGCTTTTTGATACTGCGCAACTTTATTATACCACTTGACAAATCCACTATTAAATCTAAATGAAACCGTACATCACACAGTTCTTCCACAATGAGACGCAAACAGCATCCATCAACTCTTCTTTTATAGATAAATCAAATGTCTTCACAGACGTCTCCAACATGGCCCCCCATGTGTGAAACCATATTGATGATGAATATCAGCAGATTTCACAAGCTGTTTTCCTCCCAAATGAGTACAACTTGAAAGAATACGGCTACAAAACTTTTCCCATGCGCTCAGCAGAAACAGATCGTCAATGATGTCAAAGGCAGCGGTTAAGAGATAGCCGTGAAAACCGATTCAGATTATCAGAGGGAATCGGCACATTTTGCTAATTGCCTGTGAAAAAGCATGCATCATGTTCTGTTTTAAGCATCAAGTTCACCTACGACGGATAAACATCTTCCGAGTGAATTCAAACAGGTTTAAATGCACAGCCGTGTTAGTGAAATTTCCATAATGTTTCGCGAAAAAGTATATCCATCGTCAACAGTGTAAAGATGCATGAAGCACAACAGGTAATATCGGTAAACAGGGAATTAGCATGTTTAAAGTACAACAAACTTGAGTTTTTTTACCTCGCAGTCTCTCACGTGAAATGCTAAATAACACAGATTCACTGAGGTGACTGCATTTTGTACATTGGTAAATATGACCATAAACGGATAGTTTACTCAAACTATGGAGGGTCAGAAAGATCTCAGGAGGGTCAGAAAATCTCAGATTTCATTAAAGATATCTTGTAAGGTTGCGCTGAAAAGACCCTCACCAACAGGAGACGGGAGATCACGGAGGGACAGAGAAAAGAACGGAAAACAGATGCCTGGTGGAAGGTTTAATGCATGTTCAGTCTTTTACTTGCACTTTTACATTTTTGAATTTTTAAATTTAGCCCTGTGTTCGATCTGACTCCAATTTCGAGTGATCGTAGGCAATGTCACAGATATTGCTTGGATATTCATTTAGATATTTGATTATTTATTAACCTTTTTCTCGCGCAAATTCGCCAGTTCTGGACGTTGTAATTAAATACCTTTATGTGTGCTGCATGCCTGCAAACACATAGCAGAAATGTAATTTTTCCTATAATCACGAAGACTTGTTGAGTCAGTGGCAGACAGAAAACAAAAGAGACAGAAATCAGACAGAAATCATTGGCCCCTGATGCAGATTTGCGGAAATGTTAGACTACAGTAATCTACTTGAAGAAAAGAATATTTTATTTATTTATATTATTATCGGTCAGGTAAGGTTTATTGCTTTATTGCATGGCATGTGTGCTGAGAGAGTTCCTGAGTTTTTGGCTTCGCAGGGAATTCATTACACACAGAAATCGCCACAAAATCCTGTAGAAACCATCAGAGTCAGCGACGCTGTCTACACCCCGACAAGTCAAGACAAAACCCTCACGGCAAACTAACGCCACTTTATATGCACGACGTACTGATACAAAGTTCACATCATTTTTAACGTTCTCTTTGTCGCATCCGGTGCAGACAGACTTAAAAAGCAACGTTACGGTACTCAAGGCCAGATCTTTTATGGATTCAATTCGGACTTGACACCCCTCAGGTCACGATCTTCACGCAACACCATTTTCAACTAAAAACGTAAAACTTTTAAATGCGTTTTGGTCATTTATTTACACAAGTGTCTTTTGGGGCCTAAAAATGCGAAACGGTATTTTTACTGTAAAGTCTCCGTGTAAACTAACAAAAAAAGCGAAATCGTGCAGCATGTTCAGTCTATAGATGTGTGTGCTTCTTTATAAAGTCATTTTGCCTAATAATGGCATGGCGTGCATAAAACAGCGTTTTTAGTCACTTTCACAGATCAGTGTGAACGGGGACCGTTTCTTTAAAAGCCTGAAATATTCCACAAATGATCTCACTGATTGGCAAGAAGTTTAAGATGAACTCCCACCTTCAGAAGGCTTACATAAGCTGGAGTGACACTAACGGTCAAAAATAGCACAAGACTGCAGTAGAAAATAATATTGTTATTAACATCAAGCTGAGAGAATATTAGCATCAAGCAGGGAGAACATACATAGCCCAGTATCTAAGCAACATGGTGGCTTTGCTATATTCTGATTGATTCCATAAAGCAACTTTTGACGTATTCATCCTGTGACTGCAGACATTCAGGCCTAACTGTATTCAAACAACACCCTGACAAGCTTAATTGCTCTTAAGCTACCTACCAACCTCACAACAAGACAGCCTTTCACGTCAGCTCGGCGGGAGAAGCGGTATTAAGCATTATTAAACACGACTTAAATGGCATGACAAATTACTGGGACAAAACGCATGAAAGCCAAATGCTAGCAGGCACCATAAATGCCCAGCAAGATGAATTAAAAGTTTTCGAACTCGAACGTGTCGGAGGCTTCTCCCTCTCGCTCTACGCGTCCCTAATGTAACCATAAAATGTATTAAGACTTTAAATATTTTAAGATAGAAGCAGTTATTTGGAGCAGGAAAGTGCCTCGGGACCCGAGGGCGGCGAGCATCGGAGAAAATGGTGGAGGTGCTTCATCTAAGACAAAGATATTTTTAAATATTCCATGAACTCGTTTTTAAAGAGCGCAGGCTGAATGGCGTACATGGCCCCGCACAATTTAGCGGTATCTGCCGAGGAGGGTCCCTGGAGGGAAGGTAGATTATTTCTGTAAGAAGAGGCTGTTTAAAGCCGCGAGGCCCGCAGCCGTAGCCTGACGATTCATGGGAGCTGTCAAACCTAGGGCCCGCCGGGAGCTCGTCCGAACCACGCTCACACAATGCTCAGTTAGGGGGAACGCTTTGATAATTATTCTGCTAATACAAGCAAACTTTACCATTAGCCAGCCGGCTGTCGATGAAGGAGACCCGTGCTCTGACGGGATGGATCTCGACGGTTTATCTGCTCGTCGAAAACGACGGTGGCCTTCATTATTGCTGCGGGCAAATAACGAAAAAAGGGAGATTGGTTACGAGTCTTTCTGTGTGAGATGGGAAATGAGTGTGCTTAAGGATTTGATCGAAATGGGAACATCTGAAGACAAACCTTTAAGTTATCCTGAGGGAAGCTGGTGCTTTGCATGAGCTGCATCGGGCTGATAATGTGTAGTGCATTTATATTCATCATAATCTCTTCTGAGGCAACAGGTAACTGCAAACATTATTAATATTCAAAGGGTTTGTTTTTCATGAATAATGAGGGAATGGGAAATATTTTTTCCTTGCTAAAATACTTTCTCCGAGTCCAATTTAGTACACAAAGTCATCTATAAGTACCGTAAGACTATGGCCCTATCATCTAGAGGTATTCCTTTGGGCTTCCTCTGAATATCTTGATCCAAAGTGGACCATCTGGGGCTATGAAGAGACTTTTTTTGAGAGTCTGTTCGTCTCTAATACATCTACAAGACATTTCAGATGTCAAATATATGTTTATTAGATGTCTTTAAGATGACATCTTACAGACATCTGTCAGACATCATTCCATTCTGTTTGGAGAACTTAGAACATAATTACTTGTACTTTGTTTAACTTAACACTTAATATTATTCTTTTTTTTTTTTTTTTCTGCGAGCTCCCTCTGTTGCTCTGGCTGAAAGGACAACGGTATAAACAAACTGTATCTAATTAACATAAACAGCTTAGCTTGCTAGCTTAGCATAATAGGAAAGGTCCTTGCGCACCTTTACGAAATTTACATATATTTACAAAATTATAATCTTTTTTTATTATAAAAAGAGAGATGATGTTGGTGAATCTTTGTACAGTTTACAAATTATATTTTAAGTTCCTAAACTGTTGAAGATTATCGGAGTATGTTTTACGTTATGTTTTATGTCTGTTACCTGGCCAGATCTTTGTAATTAATTGTTAGATTTACAGGCAATTTTAGAGAGAGTGGGTTTATAAGCTTTTTTTTTGTTTTCTTTTCAGTGTACCACAAAAAAGAAATATATATATACATTTGGTGTGCACTTACATATCAGTGTTTTATTGTTAGGAGTTGCAGAATATAAATCATTGACAGCCGGCAATTTCTGAATACATAAGCCAAAGCAACCAGGGGTGATATGACAAAGTTCTAAAGCTTACGGTTTTAAAAGTTTTAAGTTTTATAGATTTTCTATTCATATTTAACACAACTGAAAACAATGCAGTTTTATTTGATATTTTGGATGAAAACCTCACTTTTCAAAAGTCAACTTTTCGTATAGCAATGCCTTCTAGTATTACCTTATCTCTGAAAGACGCGATCAGAATTTAGTTACACTTTATTTTAAAGTTTAGTTTAATGTTTGGTTTAGGGTTAGTTTCATGTAATGATGCATAATTTACATAATTTACTAGGAAAAAAACATTTAAAAGGACAAAATTCAGCTTTGCATCATGGGAATTTGAAAATATATTCAAATAAAAACAGCTTAATTTGTTTGAAAAAAAATGATATATATATATATATGCATTTACTTGATAAAAATCACTATATATATATATATATATATATATATATATATATATATATATATATATATATATATATATATGCATTTACTTGATAAAAAATCACTATATATATATATATATATATATATATATATATATGCAGGGAAGGAAATAGTTTGCAAAGTATAACAATCATTATGTCTATGTAGAGTATTCATTTTAAAAAAGTGTGCGTGTGAGTGTGCTATTCTAATAATAATAATATGTGATGATGCGCGATCAAAAAAGAATACATAATAGCAGCATTTTCACCGGTGTTCTCAGACTGTGCATCAAAGGAGGCCGCATCATAAATACAGCAATTATACATCTCTAAATAATTAAAATATTACACTCATTGTGTGTCGCGAGACAGGGTTAATGAGTTATTCAGCTCGGCAAAGCAGATGGATGGATAAGAGTGTTTCAGTGTCACCGAGGCTGGCTGCTGCGGGCAAATCCCAGAGCAAGGTCACACTCATCTGATCCAGGATCCGGGCACGAGTCCTGACACGCTCTGCCACCCGGCCCTGACAGGAAGGGGCAACTGGCTGGAGATGCTATCTGGAGCTCTCAGTTAAGCTCAATCAAACATTTATGACACAGATGCTGTTTTATCGGAGCGTCACTGTAATTAGACATGGGAAGCTATTGAGCTGCTAGAAGAGGGTGGAGTGCAAATACAGTATAGTGTTTGCTGAACAAAAACAACAACAAAAAAAAAACCTTCCCAGGAGGCACCTGGCGCGCTGATTCTGATTAAAACATCATCTTGCTGACATGAATAGCTTTTCCTTGAATGACTACTTAACATGCTATTAGTATCGGCTTTTTATTATTTAATTTTCTTTTTTTTTTGCTGGAAACGCTGGCACTAATTGTTGATGGAGGCACGGTAATATGAATGACAATGAGGAGATCTCCACAGGGAGATGCCCGAACCGCGAGTGAAAGTCTGTCAGTAGACTGCCTTGCAGGAAAAAGAGAGGGTAAGTGATTGTGATTGCTCACAAACTGCTTGATTGAGCACCCCAGTGTCCTGTTAATCAGACTGGATAGACGACAGACTGGCTGCCCATCAAACGAAGATATGAAACGTGTCATCAAAGACGATGATTCGCGTTTCGGGTCTAAGTGCATATGCGAAGACATTCTCTTAAAATGCGCCGTGTATACATATAACACGCGCCGCTTCAAGTCTAAATGCATTAAACATCTATATAAATCTTTAACGGTTTGAGACGTTCGCGGTAAACGGTGGGAAAGAGCAATCAGTCCGAGCAATCAGACGTACTAAGCAATCAGACGCTACCAAAATCAGCCCCGTGTGCCAATACACAGCCCTCTCAATCTCACTGACACATAGACACAAACGGGGGATAGGAGGTATATTTCACACACAAAGAAAAGAGCGGCTCTGGTATGTCTTCATAAAGGTCAAAGTAGACGCTGATGCAGATTAAAAGCTGGAGCCGGAAAGCAATTTATCACTCTGTGTTGAGGGTAAGATGTTACAAATAGCATAATCAGTAAAGTAGGTACTAAATGAACACTATAACATGGGCTCCATATTCAGATAAGATATGCACTGCATTATTATTTTTTTCTTTTATTCAATTAATTTGTTTACTGGAAAGCAAACACTGATAACATTTCTTCTTCCCTTGACGGGAGAAAGCCGCCTGGAGCTTTTTGTTGTTTTTATGATTTTATAGTCACCATGGCTGCAATTATTTGATTAAAATTACAGTAATATTTTTACATATTAAAGTTTAAAACTTTCACTGTTAAATACCACAGTTTCAAATGTTTATAATTTAATATACTTTAAATTGCCATTTTCTTCCTGTGATGTCTTTGACACAGTCCTTCAGAAATCATTATAATATATTGACTTTTATTATGATATATACAGGATTATTGGTGAATAGAAAGTTCCAAGGAACAGCATTTATTTAAAAAACTAATTTTATAAATGATCATCTTAAGGTGTTTCCTAACACATTTCCTAAGACTTTATTTCGATAATCCTTTAGGCTTTCTACTAACAGTAAGTAACTGCAACTAAATGTCAACTGTCAGTCTTTAGAGTATTAGTAGACTGTCTGCTTAATATCTTCTAACACTTTATTTTGATGAGTCCACAACATACTGACTATGAGAAACTTTGCAAGTATATGTTAACTTATTCTAGTAACGCTAAACCTACCCTAACAGTCTACAATGAGAGTTAGGACACATGTAGTTACGATTTAATGAGAATTAGTTGGCATGTAGTTAATTATTTATACGCAGAAAGCATAAAGTGGGATTATAGCGTAACCAACCATTTACGTCTGTGTCTTCTATTATCTTTTATTTATATAATCAAAAAGAAACTCTAGAGTTCAATGTTTTAGATGCAAATCATACGATTCTTGTAGATTACAGTTGATCCCACAACTCAGCATGATTAAGGCTTGTTGATATGATCATTAATAAGCAGAAATGTGAGATATTGAAAAATGAGACATTTGTGAAGAGTAAGGTAATGAGGCGTGATGGTACACTGCTCGAGCATCACTGATACCTCTGTGATCGGTGACGGCAGACACTGCGCTAATGATTCGCATTTAGAGCTGTTTATTGGAGGATATGATCAATTCACTCCAGGCCACACGCTAATATGACAGTTTGAGGCTGGTCCGAAATGAAATTAATCTCTGACTCTCTGGCATAAAGTCTGATCCACTTTGCGTCTCGGTAAAGGTCAAAACCAGGGTTACACTTAATTTTGATACTCCACTTTCGACATTCTACTAATTGAAAGTAACTTTGTAACTACATGTCAACTAATTCTCATTAATTCGTAACTACATGTCTGCTAACTCTCAAAGTAGACTGTTAGGGTGTAGCGTTACTAGAATAAGTTAACATATACTTGCAAAGTTTCTCATAGTAAGTATGTTGCGGACCCATCAAAATAAAGACATTAAGCAGACAGTCTACTAATACTCTGATGACTGATAGTTGACATGTAGTTGCAAATGTCTAAAGCGTTAAACAAGACCTAAGTCAAGTCACTAAATACTCGAATGAATCAAAATATAAAACTATGGGACCAAGGTTTTATAAATCCCATCGATTAAGTTTACGTTCTTCAACCGCTTGAGTAAAAAAACCAGGAGACAGAGAGCAAAAGAACAGTGTGTGTAAAGTATATGGCGCTCTACGTGTGTGTTATTGCGTTGGTAGTCGGTGTGTGAAGGTCTGGTGTAATCTCTTGTCCGTTTTGAGTAATGTGTGTATTTGTGTGCGTGAGAGGTGTTTGTGGGTGTTAAGGTGTCGTGCTGAGTGTGGAGAAACGGTGCAGCACTGTTAAGATTGTCTGCCCAGCAGTGCAGGTCCCTCACTGCGCGTCCTCTACCTCCCACAATCACAGCAGCTTCACTCACACCACCGGCACACAAGGACAACTTAGCGTGAGCCTTTTTGGGCTTTTTATTCCCTCTCTGCGTCTCTCGTCTCCCGAGAGTTAAGCTCCTCTTCTGCATTCTTCTGATTGTTCACGGCCTGCTTTCAATCTGCATGCATTCGGAAAGTGTGACATGCGTAATCGGGAAAATGTTGACGGAATATCCACACTAGACAAACACGTCAATCCCGTTATCAAAAATGTTATTAGCAAAATCCCATAGACGCTGTCTCCTTTAACACGTTCTACCTTTAACGTCTGCCGTCCCTTTTAAATGTAAATTAAAGGAGTGAATATAAATGTGTTTGCACTGCAGTAGGGTGCAGAATTCAGATTTAAGAGAGTTAAATTAAATTAATAGAGTAGAGAAAAATGTTTAATTTGCTAATAATTTACTTACCCTCAAGACCATCCAAGATATAGATGACTTTGCCCCAAAATCATAGACGGTTCTTCGCTTATGCCAGGATTAGGACATTTAAGTCATTTTTATAAACATTACTATCATGCATCTTAAGACAAAACAAAGTCACATGACATGTTTTAAGATCAGTCGTTTCAAGTGTCTTTCAGTTGAAACAGCTTAGTTTTAAATTTAGTCCAAAACTAGGTTTAAGCCTTGTCTGTGAAGCCAGGGGTTTGTTTCTTCAATAGAATTACAGAAATGTAGAATGGCACAATAATTCACAAGTAACCCTTATCACTGCAGTCCATCAAATAAGAAGCAAATCCATCAAGACGTCTTAACTTTAAACCATCAATTCTGGCCAAAACAGTCCATAACCCGCTGAAAAAGCCTGTTTTCCTGACACGTTTTCACGAAAGAGACTACAAGTGTAAATGTGACGGCTTCTGAAAGTAAACGTTATCACTTTATTAACATTTTACTTTTAAAGACTAAAGTAAAAGTCTGTCACACTTTTTTTTTGATATATTAAAAATAATTTAACATTGACAAAACATACGTAACATTAAAGGTCCACTGAAGTGCCTTAAAATGCACGTCATTATGTAGTGTGTGCTAAACGTAGAATGTAGCCTAATCATTTTCACAAGTACACCCGTAAAATAAAAAAAATTATAAAATAATATAAAAATATCCCTTACTAAAATTAACTGTGATTATAAAATCACAAAACACGGTAACTATAGATAAACTGTGGAAAAAAAAACTAATTAAAGGGATCGTGTATAATAATGTGAAATAAATGTTTTAATAGATTTTGACATTAACATCACAAAAATACCAGGGAGCGACATTTTATTTGATGTGAGGTAGTTAAGCCCCATCATAACTGGGTTTCAGTGCAGGCGAGACAGGACTAATGACAGCTCATTAAAGTAGTATATGGAGTGCATATAAATATGAATATTAAGCTTGATACGTTTCATAAATTCTATATCCATAACTGCTGTCAAAGTTCTGATGCTATGTGCTGCCCGCTCAGATTGTGCTTTGTGTGTTTTGTCTTTATTGTGCTTTTTTTCTCACTGTTTTTACACCAGTGGGCCTTTTTATCTCGCCTATTTTTAATTTTACCGATGATTGCTGTACACAGTAGACCAATCAGAAAAGACTGGGCCATCTGACCAATCAGAGCAGAGTAGGCTCGTGGGCAGGAGGGGTTTAGACAGACTGAACCACCAGTCTTTCTTTCTATCTTATTCTTTTAAAAACTTGCTCGGGTCAAGCTGTGCTCACAGCTCTCTGCTCGGTGTCCTTGTTTTGCAAGTAACCATTTTTTTAGAAACATCTATCGCTTCAAAGCCATGTGTGGAGGAAATTTCCCCCGATAGGTCTAATGAGAGGACAGGCTCGCTGGCACATCTGTGATGACAGCAGTGTGTGCTGACACACTCGTAGTTTAATCAGATGCTACATCTGAAGTCAGTTCACAAATGTCACAATGTTCTGCTTGACATTTCACTACACATCAGCGTTGGCCGATTTTCTTGACTGCGTTTTATTCATTGTTGCCAGACCATGTCATTAGGAGTTATTTAGCATTCATGGAAACCTCCAAAGTGACATGAAATCTCTCTTTCGTGCTTCTGGATGGGGCAACATACTGCCTCATGCTAGATACAAGGAACATACCCTATCTGAAACTTAAAAGAGGCATCAAGGGAAAGATTTTCAGCTCTTATTCATGTACGCTTTCCAGTTCAACCGACGCACAATGTCAGTGTTCTCTGATCTGAGAAGAACCAGAGTGCAACGCAGAGTTGACTGAATGCGATGTGCACTTTTTTTTTGTTTGTTTGCCGATGGCACTGGCAGAAATGTCAAGGAGGCATGTGCAGTGTCACGATTCAGATATCTGCGTTTGCCTCAGCTTAAAGTTTCTTTCAGTTGATAAAATATTTAATTCTGACTTAGTATTTCATAACAAACAACTTTCTAATAATTACTTTGTGAGCAACCTTCTCATAATAATAGACTTACTATCTAACAGTGAGGTACTTCCTCGTGATCACAATGAGAAACACTCATAATAATGACTTAGTATATCTTAAAAAAAACAACTTTCTTATAATTACTTTGTATTTCATCATAATGAGAAACCTTATCATAAGGACTTATCTCATAATGAGCAACTTCCTCAGTTTCATCAAATTGAGCAACCTACTCGTTATAATGGCTTATCATCTCATAAGGAGCAACTTTATCATAATTACTTTGTGTTTCACAATAACAAGAACCATTTGGTACTCGTTATAAGGAGAAATCTCAAGTATCTCATAATGAGAAACTTTCTCAAAGTAATGACTTTTTCACAATGGGACTTTGTGAAAAATTATAATAATTATTAGCTAGGATGTCATAATATTGAGAGAAATTCTAATAATTAATTAGAATATTAGCTCATTATACACTTTCTTGCAAAAAAAAAAAAATTAAGGTTCAATTCTTGCTACTGACAAACCATTAATGCTTATTAATATTAATATTAATATGGTAGTTGTTAAATTTAGGTATTAGACAGGATTATGGAAGCAGAATATGATCATTCAGAATATGTGCTCAGAATATGTGCTTTATAAATACTAATAAACAGATAATAAATCAATAATATGCTAATAAGCAACTAGTTTACAGTGAGAATTGCTCTCTGTATTACGGTAAGTGTTACCGTTTTGTTTTCTTACCATTTTTTAAGTTATTATTTTAGGAAAATTTCTAATAGAATCACATTACTTTTACCAAATCAATAACTTACAGCGCAAATCTGAGAGATGCGCTGGGAAAAAATCTCAGTCACCATCGCTTTTGCTATTGATAACAACCACAACAACCGCACAACATTAAAAATAACTCAAATGAAATTCTCTCCTGCACATGAAGTCAGAGAAGCATATTCTGTACAGCATTACTTTCTCATAACGTGATGGGGGCAAAGTCAGCTTTGTCATGACACGACCGCAAGAATCCCACACATACAGTATCTGTTCACAGACGCGCAATAATATAGCTCATCTTTTCAACGTGTTTTTGTTGTATATAGCTTTACTTGCCGGAGAGGAGCAAAAAAAGCATTTCTTTTGCAATTACAAAGACTGAGTCTTTTATTTGAAACAAAAAAGCTAATTACTGTTATTGCAATTTCCTCCCTTTGAATATTTGTGTCGTCTTTTCATCCACTTCAGAAGCTTTTCATTACACAAATTAAACGGAGCACAGGAATTCTGTTTGCTCATGAATTGCGACTAGACGTCCAAATGCAAATTCTTCCATCTTTTATACACACTAGCGTCAAACTGCTGAACAGAACAGGTCTACATATGTATGCTGAGGTGTGATGTCTTCACACACACACACACACACAGTATAGCAGATACATCACTGCAAATGATCAAATACAACAGCTGAGGCCAGCTAATACCAGATTAAACACAACAAAATAATTGCTTTCTGTTGGCAGTAACCCTGAAATCTCTCCAGCTGATGGAGGTAAAGATGCAAAGTGATAAATGACAATATCACCTCGTCTTCAGAATGGCAGGCCAAAAACAAACCACTGCAGCTAAATTCAAAACAGACTCAATATTACAACACATAATCACGTCTGCTTCATCAATCCCCAGAGGACGTTTTCAGCTGTTAACAAACTGCCCGCTAATTGAATCATGTATGTAGAGCATTACATGCTTTTTATGTTGTGTTATTGTTACTAATAGAGCTTTAATGTTATGCTTATGTTCATCAGATGACTCTCTAAATCCACAGAGATAAAATTGGGATTGTTTGGAAGTGTATATACCTCAGTTGTAAGTCGCTTTGGATAAAAGCGTCTGCAAAATGACTAAATGTAAATGTAAAATATACATATATATATATATGTGTCAAAGATGAGACGAAAAAGGGTTTGACCATAAAAACAATGTGTAATATTGCTTCAAATTTTTATTGTTTTCCCCCAAAAAAGTAAAAAAATAGGTCAAAGACGAAAAAAGGGTTTAAAAAATCTGTTTACATTATTATTTTTTAAAATAAATATCCTACATTTTTCCCTGATTAAATAAATGTTCCCACTCAAAAGTCAGTCAATGTAGCAATCTTTATGACATATTAAAAAATTAAATGCTTTCAGCCCAAATAGTAATTAAACCATCCATCCATCCATCCATCCATCCATCCATCCATCCATCCAAAATCACCTTTAAAGCTGTCTAATTGAAGTCAAATTATTATTGTATTTTCATTAACATTAGTTAATATTTCTGGCATAAAAGGAAAATTTCAAAAATAAAAGATAGTTTGTTTGTTTTTTTTGCTTCAGGGTCATTTGATTCAAATAGTATGATAGAAGAAACTGTGGTGCCCAAACATAAAGCAGGGGAAAAAAAACTATTTTGCATATGTATATTGCCAAAAAGTAAGATATAATTGGAAAAACATCGGCTTGGCCTGTAATCAGTATAGCAACACCAGGATGACCAATGGATCCGATATGAATCGTCCTTGCAGATTTAGATTAGAATCCTTCATCACTCCAACAGCTGCTGCTTCAAACTCTCTCCAGAGGGCCGTGCTTTACGGACACTAGCATGACCGACTCGTGTCGACGTCTGTTATCCACAAGGACGTGCTGAGATGCTATTAAAGCTAATGGTTCCATGTTGCCTCTTTATACAGTCATCTTCTGAGTGGTATTAATAAGGCTTATGTCATCCCCATGTAAGAAGCATAATTTATCATTAATAGAGCATACAGAGCTATCCAAGCAACTTGTGACCTTCAAACGCAGATATTCAGCGGTGGAGGAAGGACAAAAATGGTGACGGCCTAGCTGTTGTCATTTACCGCCAGAAGAAAATAGCAAACAAGCAGAACAGACGCCGGACTCTGACGTGTCACCAGATATTGTTGAGATGCAGGTATCTGTCAGTCAGAAGAGTAAAGCAGATTAGGTTCAGGGAAGGGCGTTAGCCACATGTTAGCATCAAAGCTCTGACGGACAGCAGCAGAATGAGGGTCACGGTGTCCTGATAAGACTCTGCCGCGAGTAAGTCCAGCCCGCGCCTATTAAAAACCAGATCTGGTGGATGTGCTGACAATGGAGCCATCAGTCAGCGATCGCCGGCGCCGATTATCTCGAGGGCTCATGGGAAAAAACAAAAACAAAACAAACACAGATAAAATAAAGCCGCGTTGTCTTCTAAACGGACTACAAGATCAGCACTTTCCTTTGGCTGCTCGAGGTGAGGGTCATTTGCATAATTACGCTGTCTTCCAATCAGATCGCGTAGCTGCTGTTTAGGGTTGTGTTTCACGTGAGCACATTTGGGTGATGTTTATAAGCGCTTGGTTTGCGTTTCTTGCGACCAGCTGGAGAATAACCCACTGGAATCTGTTTTTGCTCTTTATGTTTTAAAGGGTCATTAAAAGTCAGATGTTTCTCTTAAAATAAGCGAGAGCAAGAACATTATAAAGTGGATGTAGATGGCAAAGATCATCTAATTATATTTGTGTTCATATTAAAATATATGACTTCTTGAACAATCTGAGCGCAGCGTGAATCACTGTAGCGAATTAAAGTGATATTCAGAATTCAAGAAAACCCATATAGAAAATTTAAGTAATAAATATTTATTTTGCATTTTTGTTAATTATTTAAAAAAGGGCACTATATCATGAAAAAATATTATTACTATATAAAACTATACATTTGTACAAGTGTTAGTGTAGTTTCATTAAGTATAATTTCTATAAACCATTTTATTATTTATTTAAACTATTGTATTTTTGTCAATATTTGAAATAAGATATTTTCTTATAGATCTATATTTATCTTTCTTGCTGTTAGTACCTACATTTAAACATTAAACATTTAGAAGAAATATTGCTTCGGAGACTAGCTGTTTTTCAATGCATTTTATTTTTTAATAATGTATTTTATTTCAGTATTTTTTTTTTTTTTTTTTTTTATGATTTCGGTTTTAGTCGACTATAATAACCCCGGCTTATATACATGTAGTTCACAAATAATCTATTTATTTCCCTGCTATATTTTTATATATTTTTCAAACAAATCTACGAAATGCGTAATATAAAAACTAAATTTGTTTTGATTGAAAAAAAATATATAAACCTTTAATTTTCACGCAACCTTTCAAATATTTAAACATTATGCATTTTGAATTTGAAAATCTATTTTAACCGTGCTGTTCCCAACATATAAATTATTTCAAATATATTCAACCCAGAAAAATAAACCTAAAATGTATTTTTCCTCATGCAAACGACATGATCGAGTGTGTATTAATGAGTGTGCCTATCTTTAAAACCTCAGAGCGGACCGGCATCATATCGTGTTTTATCAGTGCTCGACGTGAATGATGACGGGCTCTGTAGAGTTCACAGAGAGCTCAAGGCAAGTGCACTCAACAATAAGCAAAAACAAGAAGACTCTATGCCCTATTCCCCCACGAGCTCACGCAATCTCCATTCATACACGGGCTTGCTAAATGAGAAAAGCCTTGGAGACAGGAAGCGGCCCCAGGTGCAGCTCGCAGTGCTAATTGCACTTCAAAGCGAAGGATATTGTCTTTCTGCAGCCACTGCGACAGGTAAACGCCGGGCTCTTCTTTCCATCCAACAATATTTCTTTTCTCTGCATGCCTGATTTTTAAAGGAAGTGACATCTGGGGAGCAGTAGAGGGAGATGAGGCGAAACAGAGGAAGACAGACCTCTTCCTTCACGAACTCACACACCCGTTCGCATGCTTATCATCACTAACTGTTGTTTTGGTGTTATTAACCTTTATTATTTTAATAGACGGAATGGGGAAGAAGCCTCTGTCCATGAACCAAAGGAAGAAAACTGACCTTTGATCTTTCATACCAATAGCGGATGTAATGAATTTCGCGAAACCTGTCAAGGTTGATCATGTCCAAAGAAAGATCATCTGAAATGACACGTAAGAATAATTTGACTTACAGAGAATGAAGCACACTTTTGAAGCGCCGCTTTGGTACTTTTTTTAAATCTTTTGTTTTGCGCTTTTGTTCGGAGCACATATCATGCTAACACAATTTTAAGTAAAAAAAACGCATTATTATATAAAAGATGTTTCGATATGTTTGGAGTTTCAGTGGTTCACCACAAGGGGGTAAGTTGAATAGGTGAAACTGCCCCAAATTAGTGAACCAGTGTTTTTACCTGATTTTGTATCAGTTTTATATGATTTTTTTATAACGTTCTAAAGTTGTTCTAAACCTGTAAGACCTTCCTTCATCTCCAGATCACTCACTTAGATCCGAAATCCGAAAGCTTTTTGACGCTGCATAGACAGCATGTTGAAGACCCAAAGAGGTATTAAGAAAATCTTTCAAATATAGTTGAACATTAAAATATGTGACATCAATGGTTCAGCCATAATTTTAAGAAGCTACACAAGTTTGTTTTCCGTTACTCTCTATGCAAGGTCAGAAAGCTCTCAGACTTCATTAAAAAAGATATAATTTTTATGCATCTTTACACTTTACACTGTTTTTGACCAGCTAATGTTCCTTAAAATTTTTATATTTTGTGCACTGCATTTTTTATTGCAAATAAAACAGTTTTTTGATACCACTGGTTGGATTTTTGTTATTATAGGATGGATGTGTCTACACACATTTATGCACATTAAACGGATTTTGCATCCGATAACCATTTTAAATTTGCAATATTATTTTACTGGAAAAAAAATAGCTAAATAGCTCATTTAATATAACAATGAATGACGGAAGATATTAAATGGAGACAATTCATTCTCAAAGAAAGCAAGTCAATGCATTCTGCGACCCAGTAGTAGCTGAATGACTAATAGGGGTTGAGTAATACAAAAGCTAGAAATGGCCTGTATGTGTGAAAGTGACCTTTAATGTGTGAAAATGTACCCTGGCAAAATACTGTACCTCCTGTCACGGTAACAAATGGTTATCGCATGGTACAGTAGTTTACCACTGTCAAGTACATGTTAATATGGTGTACTCGTGATAACATACAGACCAACGATATTGAACATTTCCAGCCAGCAAATTCCTAGCCGCTGCGTACGGAGATGTTTTTGGTCCTGAAACACCTCCCTCCATACAGACACGCGCATAAAAAGTACAAATCTTAATGTACCCTAACTTCATGACAGGAAACGGTGATTAATTATTAGTGCAGCAGAAAATATTTTTGTTCTTTAACCGTATTTAACAGCGTTGCACTGAAGTGCGTTGAGCTGAGGAGCTGCTCTGTAATTTTTTTTTTTTTTTTTTTTTTTTAATAATTAAGTAGGAAGTTGAAAGTGTGAATTACAGTGGGACTCGGTAATCAGCCTCTGAATTATTGGAGAGGCTCTCAATTATGCATTTTTTTTCCTAAGCCATTTAAACTTGCGTTTTAGATGAGACTGGCGGAGGACGGAGTTGTTCAGCTTCAAAAAGGTAAGCGCTCCGCTGTACGACCGTGCACTTCCTGTGACAAACTTTCAACTGAACAACAGGCCATCAATTTAACAAGCCCAACAATCAACTCTCCATTTGGACCTGCAATCAACCTCGGGAAAAAAAAAAAAATCCATTAGAGAAGCAAATAATGTGGTCAGTTAGAGCTGTAATTACATGGGCGGTAAAGATATGTAAGAGGGGTTAATGAGGAAGGAATTGGAGGCGAGAGAGAGAGAGTGGAATGTAATGAGCGGGTGCATATGTAAATGAGGGAAATTATGAGTGATCGCACGTCCCCTGCCTCATCCTGTATGACAGACGAGAAGAAGAGCACGAGGTGGGCAGTCTGGATCTCTTGACTATATTCTACATCCCTAATTCTACCAATACGTTCAACTACCTCATTAACTATTAATAAGCAGCAAAAGTCGCAGTTCATAGTTTGTTAACAGTAAGAATTGAACTTCAAAGTGTAGCATGTTCGAGTGTTTTTGGCAGCATGAGTACTGGTGAGTACAGTATCAGTTACTAACTCATTCGTAACTAGTTACTATAAATAATCACTTTTTTAAAGTACGTGCCCAACACTCACAGCTACAAGAGGAAAACTTCTCAGGAAAAGGGTTCAAAATGTGTCTCAAAAGAAATCATCCAGTTCACACAAAAATGTTCTTTTGCAGAACACCAATCAAGATTTTTTTTTTCAGTGTTTATGCCCATGCAGTGAAAGTCAACGGGAGCTAAAACAATGATATAACGTCGTCTTAGAAATATAAGGTTCTGTGTGGATTCTGATCAGTTTTCAGGTATTGAGCTTCAAAGTTATTGCATTGTGTAGATAGGACCCTTTTGTTTTCTAAAAAAAGGCCGAAAAAACAACATGAGATAAGAATATGTGAATAACTCAGAAAGAACATAGTGAGTAATGGCAAAATTGTTTATTTTTGGTTGTAATATCCCTTTAAGGCTTTCGATAAAAGTAAAATTTGTACAAAATAAAAATAACAGAGAATATGCATAAGGGTTGCATATATAGTTGGCACAAATTGATTGATTGAGTGAAACTACTTCATACAGTAGTGACATGATTGAATAATTAAAGGGATAATTCACCCAAATATTATGTTGTTTGCTTGTCGCATGTTGAATACTTGTGGATTATTACGATGAATTTAGCAGACGTTTGAATTTATTCTGACGTCACCAATTGGTGAGCAAGTAACGTAATGCTAAATTCTCTAAACTTAAATAAACAAAATCATCTAAATCTTGGATGACCTGAGGGTGAACATGGAGGTCCGTATTTGTGTAAACAGTTAGGTTACCCTTTCCAGGCTTACATATAATTGTTGTGTTTGAGCTGAGTCTTTTATCACAGACATGCGAGCAGATACGTCACAGCTAATTCAATGTTGTACACCAATGATTTACACTCCAGCAGATCACCTGATGCTTCCTGGAAATTGTACGTATTCGTAGCACACAAGGGACACTGACCCGAGCTCCAGTGAGCTAGGAAAAATCTAGCGCACAAATCAAACTGCTCTCTAAAGTAATCGAGTCAAGTGTTAGTTTAGGCGAAATGGCTCGAAAATGGCCAGTTCTGTCAGACGGCATCTGGTCCTACGAGCAGAAACGAATCATTTTGATACGTGAGAATGTGTGCGCTTCCGCAGTGTGGGCTTCCGCACACTGATCTGGTGTGTACATAACTTTTCTTTGGTAAAGGGCAGCTAAATATGGATGCGCTGTTCTCCCCAAACTGCCCATGTCCTGATATACCTCTGCTGGTCCAGCTGTGATCTAATCTCCTGGAATTACAGGGATAACCGAATCCTGTCTGGCCCACCTGAGGCCCTGTAACACACTCCGAAAGACCACAACTCCAGACTGGAGATCCAGGACTATACTGACACCTACAGTCTGGCTCTTAATGTCTGAGTAAATTACATGAAATGACTACCTTCATTGTTAACTTAACATCATGTTGTTTTAAACCCGCTGACTGTTAGATTCGGATTGGTAGGGTTGAATAAATGATGTCAGAATTCTTATTTTGGACGAGCAAACTCTTCATGTAGATAGTGAGGTTAAGAAGTGATGTGTGTCACAATTACGGTTATACTAAATGTATGTCATGCATGGCCTTGTGATCACAGACCTGGAATATGATTACATGACTGGACAATATACTGGAGCCGATTTGAATCATATGCCGGGTCATTAAACAGTACTGCAGAACCTGATTTCGTTGTGCTCCTGGATCAACATCTTCCTGACCCCCGGAACAACATTGTGATTAACCACATTAATCACATTTGAAGAACCGGTTTATAGTTTTTGTGTAGTTTAGAAGTTTAGTACTTGTACGGCAGTGTGATTTATCTATCATTAAATCTGATTTTACTCATTGGTAAGGTTAGGTTTCAATAAAATACGTTGACCCAAGAACACATAGAACTCAGCTAAATCAGGACATGCATGCGATATTATACAGTATGACTGCATTAGTGATAACAAGTCATTCAGAAGAGAACTAAAATATTTCTATGAAGATTTTGAAGGGCAGATGTTTTTAGAATCATGTACAGCATGTGTTGTTTTAGGTGAATTAGTCCTCATGAGCTTCACATCAGCTGTTTTAGACTCGGTGAAGCATATAAAACCATATCTACAAAACAAAAGAGTGTTTTGTTGCTTTATGCCACCTTCTTACAGTGCAGACATATGCTATAATTAACTGAAATGAACTTTGCCGCTACTGATTCCCATTAGAGTGTTAGTAGAGTATTAGTAGACTGGTAGGGCTAGGGTTAGAAATAAGTTGACATGTCTTGGCAAAGTTACCTATAATCAGTAGAATATCACAATAAAGACAGTCTACTAATACTCTAAGTTGTAATTATTATTTTACAATATGTATACTACAAATAAACAGATGAAGAAACATATTCAGAAAAACACAGATCAACTCAAAACTCCCATTCTGTCATGCCCCTGGACTGTTTTGTGTGCTTTCATTCCCTGTCTGCTCTGTATGACCTAGTTTCTGTCTCATGTTAATTGTCATATGTTCAGGTGTGTGCGAATAATTATGTTCTTGCCTTCCCCCTTTATAAGTTCATGTTTGTTCAGCGTTTAATCATTCTGTTTCGTCGATGCATACATGTGGTTCCACTCTGCCTCTTTTGTGGATTATTAAAGATTTATTTTTGATCGATCCTCATCGAGTGTGGAGCTTTTTTCGAAAAAACATGGTCAAAACAGCCAAGGTCAAAACAATGGCAAACAGGTATGTGGGAGGAAACCAGAGAGCAGTCCGAGAAACCAAGTGAGGGTCAGTCCCCTTGGTATAAATCTCGATCGTGGGCTGCGGTCGTACAAATCGGTTCCCTCGCGGTAGAAATCGCGACCTCCGTTGTCAGGATCATCATCGTCCTCCAACGTGTCAGCGGTAACAAGATATGTACTATTTTCTTCTTTCTCAGAAATCTCCATCACTTATGAAACATAATTTCAGCGTAGAGTGCGCAGTATAAATTTAGACAGCCATGGCGTAAACTGACTTTCCAAAAGAGGGAAAAAAAAATGCGAAGAGATTGATTGCGGCGGTCAGAAGAGAGAAGGATGGAAGGATGTCAAATTACCGTCCCTCCCTCAGCCATTGTATTCAAAACACTCTCGTAGGAGTTTTAACCACCGTCTTAAATTTGAATTTCAAAGTTATATAAAACAAAGTATACGTGCTTTATGAAAATATAACTAGATTCGCGATGTTATAACTCTGGGAACATGTTCTGTCATGTAATACTAATTCTAGCATATGCTCTCTCAGCAACAAAGCACAAGCCAGTCGACAGTGAATCGGGTGTAAAACATCCATCATCTCTGCTGATCTAGTAAACTCTCACCAAACCTCATTTTGAGTCGAAAGCGGAGGCTAATACATGTTTTAGAGTTCTGTACCGGAGGAACGGGTTGATAGTGACTGAAAATGCATGCGCATAGGACAATTTGTGTTGTGGATTGAACCTAAAATAAAGAAGTTTTGAATAAAAGTCTCTGGTAAAGATTTACAGGACAGGTTATTTTGAACCGCTGATTTATTAGATGGGGTCACATCGGGATGAAAAGCGGTGATGGTAACCACCGTAAGCGGGTATGCGCTGGTGGCGGGAAGTTCTCTGATCAATGGCAGGTGGAATTGCCCACGGGTTGTACATGAGGTCAGCTTCTGAAAGGATGATAAATGCAGACAAAGTAAAGAAGCAGACGAGGCCAGGGAGGAACTTTCAATGTGCTCTCTGTCACAGAACCTAACAAGGACAAAGCCTGTCACACCCTGAGGCGGGACGGAGGCTTCTCTTCAATCTCTGTCTCTCTCAAGGTGGAAGTTATGGTAATTCTGCCGGACTGTAAATGATGGACTGATCTGAAGTTTGTTTCTCAGGGGCTTAGGGCTGTTGATACAGTCTGGGGGTAACAAATCCCTAAAATCGAAGCGTATTAATATGCCCTTATCTGGAACTATGATAGATATTTTGCAGTGTAAGCTTACTTTTTATTGGAAAAAAGTACAATTTTTTTTTTCATTAATAATAAAGACGAATGACACGAATAATGTCTAATGATGTCCTTTTTAAAGTGTTGTGAATTAATTTCATTTGTTGCTGAATACAAATGCGAGCCACAAATTATAACCAGTAATTATTTAAACATGTAATCATGGATACCTAAATGGTTTTAGTCTACAGCAAAAATAAATGAATGATCTCACTGTCCCAATATTTTTGAAGGGGAGTATATATACCTAGCATTAACACACACACACACACACACACACACACACACACACACAAAATCTAACTCATTTTCTTAGTAGTATAATCACAATACAGATGACGCAAACAGCTGTAGCTCAGAAAGATAACTAGGAAAGGAATTACATTCATATCCTCCTTCAATGCATCATAAAAATAGAGAGATAAATCATGCTTCAAATCATTTGGTTTATTGATGTTAATAAATCAAGACTTTAACACTGAGGATTGAGGGCTATATGCCGCCCTTCCGACATCATGTTAACAAACTCAGCCTGTGCCCACGTGTGTGTGTGTGTGTGTGTGTGTGTGTGTGTGTGTGTGTGTGTGTGTGTGTGTGGACATGGAACAGGACCCTTGCTCATACACGCCACACAAACAAACACAATTCTTCACGCCTAAGCAAGTCCAAGTGCCATGTAGCATTTAGCCACTTAAATGCTTTGAGGAGCAATGTTTCCATGTCATTTCCTGTTTCCTTCAGCTTGAGTGCCCTTCGCCACGTCTCTGTTCCTCTCAGAGAACACAGAGCTTCAGGTACATCCTGCACATTATTAATTCTTGGACAAATACACACAAATGTATAAAACTTGTTGTATTATGACATTACTAACTGGCATAATTTGCCTTTTTTTTTTACAGTGTACACTTAATAAAATATACTTAAGAAAACACTTAGATGTGAACTAAATGTAATATTTCTGACATCATTTATAATTCAAGGGAAAATTATTATTTTAAACGAATATTGATCAATTCTAGTATCTAAATGTTTGTTTAAAGTAACTATTTTTCATTATTAAAAAAGTGCACACTTTGATAAGTGTGCTAAAGCTGAAAGTACAAGTAAAGTTTTTTTTTTTTTAAGATTTGTAGACTACAAGTGCACATTCAATGCAATTTTCTTTTTCTCAAGAGTATTTCGGGTCATTTAGTAACCGCTTGAACTGATTGTAGGCGATTAGCAAATAAGATGCTGACACACTCCACATAAAAGTAAGTCTGCTGTTTAGCTTCGGTTCTTATTTTAGAAAGCATGAGCTTTATCTACAGTAATTAAATCAAGTATTATATTTTCCGCATTTCTTGAGCGCCGTCCTGAGCGTGTTTCCCTCTCTGACTCCAGTGCTATAGCAGCTGAAGTGTCTTTAATGGCTTGGAACTAACACTCTACAAAGAAACCCAATTGAGTATCATTATTAATTAGATGCTTCATTCCAACAGACGGCACTTAAGATACTGGATCTTTGTCATTTTATATATATGAAAAAAAGTACTGCATAAGTAAACATCGCGCAAATGATGCAGGACCAGACAATCAGGATCAAGCCAGGGAGGAAAATCATGAGATCATGACTCTTCCGAGGACTCGCACATTCAAAGAGCATGCGATGGCGGTTGATACAGTGACTCAGCGTTTCCAGAAACACACGTCAGATGCCTTCTGCAGTGCTTTACAGTAGACTGTATTTAAAAAGTTTACAGTTAGAGTGCCTTTAAAAAGGCAACCGACGGTTAAACTGAGAAATTAAGATCACATTCAATGACGTTATTTTTGAAATGGAGGGGAAAAAAAGTGGGATGGGACTCATACAAAGTGCAGTGTACCGGGTATGTTACCAAGCAAGTTTATGATGACAGAAAAGACATAGCCTACAAATGAATGTATAATACATATAGAGCTGTCAAAATGTATCTGTATACAATTCATGTACGTGATTTCGAGGTCATACCCTAAAAGAACTGCATGAAAAAAACCTTTATTTATCAAAAAGCTGCCCCTGTAATCATATTTTGTGTGCAAAAAGAAAAAAAACGGGCATTTCCTGTTCGTTTGACCTGAAAACTGGTACAAACCCAAGGATAAGAATAAATTGCTCGATGTTGCTTACACTTGATGTCAAGTCTGGTTCCTAAAGCCAAAAAAACAGGCCGAATATCCTGGATTGAATCAACCTGGTTTCAGATTCTAAAACTGGACACACTGTGACAGTGTAAACTTATGATCTTTGTCAGATCACCCGACGACAGCAGCTTCTCACACAAGCAGAAAGACACTTAGTGGATGCTGTTACCCGTGATGACCTGCAGCACGCATTCAGGACAAACCCCCGGAGGAACCTGAGGTGAAATGTCTTTTTCGAGTGCCACGCAGTGTTGACAGGCGATGGTCTGCTTTTTATTGCCAATTCTCCTGAGCCTGTCAAGAACATGTCCAAGCAAAGAAATAAAATTATATATTTTTGCAAAATAGGTTCATTTTCTTCCATATTTTAGCTCCATTAAATTGTTTCTATTATTGTGACATTACTTTAATAACGGTTTTGCACCTTTACCCCCAATTACCCCTAATATAATTCAAGACATATTCCTTGAAAACACCTCTTCTACAGATGTGATTTTCTTCTTTTAAGGATTGTTCAATGTTTTGTAAAAATAAACAAACAAATGTTAATTGTATTTGATTGAATGTTTGTTTAATTAATTTTTACTTATATTACGCTTTATGTAATTATATTTTTTATTGAATTTTATTTTTATTTAGCCATATTTTATTGAATTTTATATATTTATAATTCAATTTCACTTACTTTGCTATTTTATTTAATCTTTCTTTCGTTCTCCAATTATTATTTTTTTCTACTGTCCTAAAATGTTCATGACAACATTGTCTCATGCTTGGGATCAGCATCCAAAACAGACCTTTTTTTATCCTCCACAGGAAATGCAATCTCACAGAGGCACCCCAAAAAAGAGACAGAAGGTACGACTTGTGCCACAAACTTATTTAAAAACAAATTAGCCGAGCTGGGGGAGGACTGTAGATAAATGCTCTGGTGTGTCTATCATCTGGAGCTGACCGTATAACACCAGGCAGGCCTTCCAGCTCACTGACTGCGTCTGACTGTAGATTCGATGACTGAAGACTTGCCAAATGGAATAAATTGACTGAGTGCTCACCATCAACACAATACACAGACGCGGAGAAAGAACAATAGAGGGATATCATTTCATT
The DNA here is from genome assembly GCF_018831695.1 of Puntigrus tetrazona. Lineage (NCBI taxonomy): Eukaryota > Metazoa > Chordata > Actinopteri > Cypriniformes > Cyprinidae > Puntigrus > Puntigrus tetrazona. Next base: position 26,279,070 of record NC_056701.1, read on the forward strand.
CCTATCTGCGATCATCTCGTTAAATCTGTGGGCAAAGAGAAACTTTGCGGCTTTTATCGCATCTGGAAGTCCTCGCCGGTCGGGGCGTTGTGACGCTGAGGTCACCTGTCAAGTGCACTCAGGACTAAAGCAGGGTGATGGACGCAAGCACCTTCGTGTCCTTAGGGACACACAGACACAAGCACACTCATTCACCAAGAAAGGAAGCCTAAAGTTTTTTTTTTTTTTTTTTATATATCTTTACAGGAAGTGCTTTGCACAGACGGACCGTGCCCTTACGTACAGGTCAAGAGCTCCCCAAAAGGATAAAGCCTCCATCGTGATTTAAAAATAAATGGTAAATATCAAGCCTACATTCTACATGCCTATTATCACTTTTTTGAGTTCGAAAAATGAATATTCACACATAACCAAGTTCAAATGCTGAAATGAGCTGATTTTTCTTTTCAAACAACAGCTCTTTCTGAGTCAAGCGCTGGATTTTTTGGTAGACAGAGCGCTGTCCTGTAGACATGAAGAAGACAGAGAAGTCTGACTCAGTGGAAAAACAATCAAAAGCATAATTTCAGCTGGGAGGGGACATTCCACAACCAATTTTCAGCTTCAGAGTGCTTCTGGATATAAACGTTCTTCACTATGAAGACATTTGTGAGCTTATACATGACACCAGTTATGTATAACTGACTAGGTAGGTTTTCGTAGTTTGTGTTGTCCCTTATGAGTTCAAAATTATCAGAAATTAAAAGGTATTCGTGCCAATTGTGTCCCAAACTCGACGTAGGGCGTTTCCAAACTTTTGGAGGGCAGTATGCATGTGTTTATGCAACAATTTATGTTCATGATGTCGATTTTATTACAAGTAATATGGAAAACCTCTTAACTATAATGTAGACCTATAAGACAGAATTGGAACTTGCCTCTAAAACATTACCACCCAGAATAATGCTATTATTTTATGTATTATATGCGTACTGTATATTATTTTGAGTATTAGTTTAGCATGTACCACCTGCACTACTGTATACATTTTTACACATGTTAGTTCTTCTATTTAGCAAGAATGTAAAAAAGGGTCAAAAGTGATATTAAAGACGCATGCTGTTGTTTCTAGTATTCAAAAATATATATTAGCAGAACAACTGTTTTCTCGCATTGATAATAATAAGAAATATCCAACTGAGTGGAGTAAGGATGCTGAAAAATCAGCTTTGCATCACCGGAATAAAATGCATTGCAATATACAACTATATGTGTGTAATAACATTTCACAATATTACTATTTTAATTTTTGAGCTAAGAGAGTTAGTTGAAAAAAAAAAAATACAAGTATTTATCCAGGCCCAAATATTTGGGGTCAGTATGCCCACTGTTTCAGTCTCCACTACACAACTAACATTAATTAATTACAACTAATATCAAAATCCACAGACAATCTAATTAATTGATAATTGGTCGCATATTATCAGAGATTTTTGTGATTGAGCCTTCACTCATTTCAGAAGTGCCAGTATTTACTTCTAGCTCCAGTTACTTTAATTTGCAAAATGGGGGAGGGTTAAAGCACCGTAAGACTGATCTACATTTCACACCCTTATGTGCTGCTGTCAAGGATGTGAATGAGAATTAATGAGATGATTAAACTGCTGGGCGCAATCGTGTAACAAATGACAACAGCAAACATCTCCATCTGAAAATTGGATTAAACGCACTCTACATTCTACATGGCTCAATAATGTTAATTTAGCAATGCAACGCTTGACCATTTTGCTAAAAAGCAGGTTAGTGGGTACTAGCCGCATATACACCGCTCATTTACTCAATCCAACTAGTTGCCAGAAGCTCCAGTTTAGTCTTGAATTTGTTGGTTTGCGTGTCCGCCCACAGTATTTTTCCTTCACCCTTTTTTCACACTTCTAAAAGTGAGTCTATAGAGCTTGCTACGGCCGATTTCCAGTGTTGGAAGAGAAAAACAGGAGAAAAGCTTTGCCCCCTCTCAGGTATGTTTCAGAATAAAAACCGAATTTGTCTCAACGGAAAACTGAGAATCATTTATTCATCCACACCTGCATCGAAGCACACATCCTGAAAATAACAGCCTGACTGCTGTCACATATCTGCGGTGGAAATACGATGGCCAGAATCCCAGCACAGCTCATCTGTATCCCTCTAATCTCTGACATAAACTCGAAAAGGTGATGATGTATCCCGGCGTTGCTTTAAAAAAAATGCTCCTGCTCTTAATGAAGATCCACACTAACTATCAGAGCTGACAAATATAAAGAGCTCGGAGAGATGGGCAGGGAAGCGTGTGATTAAAGTGAGGAAGGGAAAAACAAAGAGATGAAACCAGAGAGATGGAGAGATATGATGGCCGCCTGTGGTTTTTGTCAGTAAATGAAATGAGAAGTGACACACACTCAGCCCAATGGCGACTTAATGACTTGCGGTAAGTCAGCTCTGTCTCAATTAATCAAGACGGCTCCCCCGCCATCTCTCTCTCTTTCAGTCGCTCCTCGAGACTTGCCTTTCTCTTCTTCTCCAGGAAAGCCATGAAAGAATGAGGGCACAAATATATAGAGCCAGCCATGCCGTAGGAGCCCTCACATGATGATACCAACAACTGGAGGCTAAGTGCCCCCGGAAAAATAGCCCAGATGGGGACGAGGTCAGCATCGTGTCTCTCGGCGTAAAGTTTCATCTACAAGGCTGCTTTAGGCTGTTGAGCGCACTGCAGTAATGCAAGTACTACCAATGTAAATGCCACTTCTAATCGATCTTCATCTACACAGGCCAGAACACAGAGTAAGTTTTACGGACTGTGGAGATTTTGAAGCGACATTTACTGTATAGTTGTACTAAACAAGCTTACAGATGACCGTGGACTTGCTGAAGGTCTTCCATCAGTAATTGTTATAATCAATTTGAAAATTACTGGGATCAAGACAGCTAATCGCTAATTAAATATCACTGATGTCTGAGTGGATGTGTCGTGTTAAAAATGTAGTCAGATAAAGGTTGCAGTTTGGCAAGAAGTCCTTTGGGGAAAAAAAGAAGCGTGTATAATTGTATTGAATGTGGACTTGTAGTGTGCTTCACATTTTAAAAAGTATATTTTTAAAAGCTGTACTTACGGATAATATTAATGAAACGAAAGGCCGCTTAAAGAGTACACATTACAATGTTGCTTAACACAGTTCAGTGGACTTTGCAATATTGCGAAATTAAAAACTGTACTTTTAAACACTGCTTTACTCTCAAGTACACTTATTTTGATGTGTCGACTAATATACCAAAGTATGCAGAAAGTATTACATTTCTAATGATAATGCTGCAATTTAATACAATTTAGTACATTAGTCAATGTATTGACATTGTATTGCTTATTTCTTTTATACACGGCATTTACCTCAGGATCTCATCTACAGCATTTTCCGCTATCAATGGCATGTGGCACTGCCAGTTGACTTTCCATTCTTTCAACGCCGTGCACAAATGACATGGCTGTTGACCTGCTTACGTCACTTCTTAATACCCACTCTCTGTGCAAACCCTTTAAATGGTACTAAGAAATGGTTTGTGCAAAATCATCCCAGTGCTTTAGTACTGTACCTTAGTTCTGGAACTAAAACGAAAGGCCTGTGTGAACTGTGAGAAAGGCCCAAATCATGTCGTTCCAAACCCTTTAAGACCTTTGTTTATCTTCAGAACACAAATTAAGATATTAAGATGAGAGCTTTCTGACCCTTTATAGACAGCAACTACCACGTTCAAGTTCCAGAAAGGACATTGTTAAAATAGTTCATACATTTTCAATATTTTAGGTTCACAAGAAATGCACATTCAATAAACTTTTGCACACTTTTTTTAGACAAGGTTATGTGAACTGCTTCCCCGATGAATCAACATTAATGCACTTTGGTTTAATCAATAAATAAAAAAACAAACATCAAACAACTTGTTGTTATTCTGTATTACCACCAGGCAGTCTAAAATATGGTAGCAAAGTGTTAAAAATACAGTAAAATACAGTACTCCCCTGTGAATTCTGGGAGCATGCTAGCTTCCCATGTGCAAAACATACTTACCGATTCTCATCGTGCACCTCAGAGGTTGTTCTGATCTCATTGCCCAGAAACAGCCTCTAACGCTTACTTTGATGATGAGTGCCAGGATCAGTGTTAGGACAAGGATTTTGATGTTACTCAGCTCCTAGCTGAATTCCTCTCTTAAGGGAAATGAGAAAGATAAACACTTGAACTGTACTAGCTTTGTAGATGCTAGATATTATTGACTTGGCCAAAGACGAAAATAGGGATGCATCATTAAAGTTTTAAATTCCATTTGAAAGACCAACATTGAATTACCATGTTGGTCCAAACTGGTTTTCCTTGTGTACCATTTTGTAGAAGATGGATGACTGGTATGGTTTTCTTGGAGAAGCTGTTAGTCAGAAAATCTAGCTTCTGACCAGCTATTTTTTGGTCTTTTTAGTGTGCATGTTTTTGCTAATCTTTACCACGCTGTTCCCAATACATTTTTTTCTTTCTTTCAGCAAAACAACTTCGATTTAGTTCTTTAATCCTACACTAATCAGCTCACATTTGAAATAACTCCACAGTACCACATCTCCACACCAGTGCCAGCAAAGCAAACACATCTTAAGCAAGGGATTGAAGCAGGTTCATGTTCAGCTGTCAGAGTTATCAGTTGGGGATCAGCCGACTCTCTGCTCCAGCCTAATCATCCGTCTGTTTACCACTGCAGTGTGTCAATTAGCTCCACTCACAGGTAAGTCCTGCAACAACGTCTGACAAAAAGAAACGTCATCGTGCCCTTCCACCCTGTCTCCGCTAATCACTTGCATTGAACTGACTGGAAGCACAGAGTTCCTTCACTCTGACAACCTGCGAGGTGATTTCCTGACCGGTCTGTATTGCCCTTGCTTAACTAGTTCTTGACTCCCTTTACCCCTCCTGTTCTTACTTCTCCAAGCTGGCACTGAACCGCCTGGCAATGTTTGGGATGTGTCCAAGTGCACTCCAGATGTAAGCAGCAGATGGGACAGTGGCGCCACATCCCATAGGTAAATCAGATCGGGCACAATCAGCACACACATATGGATGTAAACAAATGCAACCACAGATGTCCAGTCTCCTCCTTAAACTTTCCGACCACCTATTTTTCCAGGGTCCTCAAACAAGTGATTGTCTTTGCTTTATATTAGCTTAAAAAGCAGAAAATTTCCCAGTTGTTTATTTCCCAGTTGTCCTTCTGAACCACATGAATTTCCGTGCTGTGTTAGGCAGGTCTATTAGCTGTGACCAGCAAAGCTGTACTGTACTGTACTGGATATTCTTTTTTGTGAAGCTGGTTGTCTAACAAAGCCTTTTTAATTACAATGAGAGGATAATGTCTTGAAGACTATTGTAGCTTGCTGTTCTTTTTGCTGTTCTGTCATTGTTTACCCACATCATGTTGTTCCAAAACTATCACTGTTTTTTCTTCTTCTGCTGAACATATAATAATAAAGTTGAAACGTTCTTAAAAATGGCTTGGCCATAAACTGAAAATTGAATAATAAATTGTTTGGGTGGGTTGTAGATTTAATACAAAATATCTCAGGAACTGAAACAATTTCTAAACCTAAATAGCAAATTAGTTTGTTGTGACCTTAAAACACTTATAACCACAGTGCGTGATTTGTAAATTAATGTATATTTTTAAATTTGCATTGCTTTAAGTTTTAGTGTAGGTGGTATGTGATCTGTTTTATGCAAAACTGGATGCCACTGACTGGACATTTCATTTAAAAAAAGTGTCACAAAACATGCAAGAATCAGTGTAAATTATATTTTTTTGCTGAAATGACGCCACAGGCATAATTTTCCAATAAGCCTGGGTTGCTAGTTGTACTTCAGTAATGCTGGAAAAAAAAAATATGCGCTCAATAACACAGACCAGCATCCCAACGTATGAGTTTCTCAGCCCTTCCCGTGGCATAATAAGTCCCTCAAAAACGTGGCCTTCAAATGGCATCCTACAGCAAGCCTAAAGCCACCAAGCAGCAGCCGCATCTGACATGACAGACATGAGTGAGTGCGAGTGAATGAATTTGTTTGGTGCATTTCATTGGCAAAGTATTGGAAACTGTTAATGGAAAAGGCTCAAGAATATTGAACGTGCAAGTGTGTCTGATGACTCATTCAAGGATTTTTTTTTTTTTAACATTTCCTTCCCGCATTAGTCAAGGGTTCGTTTTCAGCTTATGGCAACAAGAATACTCTAAATTACAGCAGCTCATCCTCACTGACTCAAGCCTGCAGTTACACACTGACTCTGACTCACAACCCTTTGCATAAAACATTCTTAAAGGAATAGTTGACTTAAAAATGAAAATTCTGTCATCATTTACTCACCCTTGAGTAGTTCCAAACCTGTGTGAATTTCTTTGTTCCGTCGAACACAAAGGAAGATATTTTGAAAAAAGTTTGTAACCAGGCTGTTTTGGTCAAAATTGATTTCCATAGTAGCAAACAAACTATATCAGTCTAATGGTGACCCAAAACAGCCTGGTCCTGATCCAGTTAACCCGTGCTAGTACAGAAAGTGCCATAACTACACCGTACCAATCAGAAACAGACCCCCTTGGTCCATCCCTGAAAACACATTCTCATGTTATTCATTGTTTTCTCCAATCAACCAACTAGTGTTTTCATTAAGCTGCGCTACCCTTCTCTCTTGTAGAGTGGTCAGTCAGTGCTTCCCGCCAGGCTCCAAAAGAGAAAATAATGTTGGGTGAACCAAAGAGATTCATCAGTGCAACCGAACGCAATTTGCATGGTAATTCGTGCAATCTCATTTATACATTTCCATCTGCTAACAACCCAGTAACATTTTTTCCACAAATCCATACGAAAAATCCACCTCATAAAATACTTCGGTTTTCTCATAGAATCTGGTGTATAAGCTGTGCCTTAATTGAATGGCCCACTCCACAGGCTCCTACTTTCTAATTCCCAATGCCTCCCTCTATCCATTGGCCTCTTGAGTGGACCACCGTGAGTGGATAGCCGCGTAAATATTATGCAAATAAATGCAGCCATCCAGAGTCAGAGGGCACGATGGCACTGGACAATTAAATTGGCTTTTACAAGAGAAGACATGTAGCATGAGAGAGGTAAGCTCCCTTGAAAATGTATTTTTGGTAACACTTTAGATTAAGCAACACATATTCGCTATAAACTAAGCATTTTTTCTCAAACTCCTAATTTGCTGCTTATTAATAATTAGTTCTTTGGGTAACTATGGGGTAGAGGATCTAGAATAAGGTCATACAGAATAATGCATTAAAATGTGCTTTACAAGTACTAGTATGCTAGCAACATGCATGCTAATAAGCAACTAGCTAACCATGAATCGTGTTCTCTAATCTGAAGTGTTGTTTTAAGTATAGTTTAAAATGAAGGGTTATGCTTGTCCAGTTATTGATGTACTCGATAAAAATTCCGTACACTCAAACAATGGTAACTTTTTTTCCAGCGCATTTTTAATCTCGGTGTAATATTCATTTTGATGTCTTGAAAACCTGGAAAGAAAACCTCGAGTAGTTTGACTTTTATTATTTCCCTCCAAAATAAACAGCTTTGCTGCTCATAAATATGAAAACTCTTTTGCCATTGACTTTTAAACAGAATTCTTTATAAAATAATCAAGGACTTTTTGACAAAATGTATTGCAGTCTGCTTCTGAACAGCATTTAAGCTGCGAATGCAATTTTCCACTTGCTATTTTATTTCTGAAATACAAGGTTTAGCTCTGGGAAAAGTGGAGCACTATAACTTTGATCATTCAAACACTGGGCAGCAGATGGCTGAGATGCTCAATATGCGGGTTATTGACCCATATCCTGCTGGCTCTAGACCCCAGTGAGCCGAGAGAAAAATGAACCAGTGACCATACTTTGGTTCTACCTTTTAAAAACAAAGCAAGCTGACAGAGGACTGCACGAACCAAAGCTTGAGGGCCGTTTCAATGTGAAACCTCACAACCAGAGATATCTAATTAACCAGAAACCGCTCCATGACATGAATATTCAAACGACCGAAAGTCTCTTTGCAGGAAAAAAGAAATGGAATTCGGCGCCAACAGATGACGGTTTCGTTCAAACAACACACGAGTGCTTATTTTGAAATGAGCAAACGTCTATATCATCACCGATCACGCTGCATGCATATCATGGGCAAGGGATTGATGTGACCGTGTTTGTGAGTTGGTCTCACATCCTCTGGTCAAATACAAGAGTAGTGACCTTGAGCTGAGAGCTGCTAATGTGCAAACAGCTTTTTACACCTCCAACCTGGACAGACTGTTTCCTAGCAACCAGCTTCACTTCAAGGCAGAAGAATCAAAATGACTTTCTCTGGCCTGGCTGTTGTGGGATGCATAGGCAAAGGTCAGCATTAAAGGGTATGAGTTTTCTAGCCTGCAGTCAAGATTTCTGTTGACATGTACGTCTTAATATTGGAATCTGGATTTCTATGTGCAGATAAAAAAGATGTAGGCTGAAATATATAAACACGTTTCTAAGTTCTGAGTCAAGGTTATTACGCGCACAGGATTTGTTCACTAGTCCAGCAGATAGTCTGAATGAAAAAAAAAGCTACATAATTCATGATGAGACGCAAAGGGACAAAAAGGAAAGAGATACAATTCATCTTAAATGTAATGAACCCACACTGTTATTTTTCCCAAGCCTTGCGAAAAAGAAATGTGTTTTATTTCATTGAAATGTACACAAAGTATATTATCTGTACTTGCAGATAATAATAAAAATAAAACCTATGCACTATGTAATAATGGCAAATTAAAACTTTACGGTACATTTAAAGTCATTTTAATAATCTCTCATTCTTTAATGAAGTAGGACGTACACTTAATTTAATTTCCAAACATACTTCAGCACATGTTTATAATTTTAACTATAGTGTGGTATTTGATATTACATTTTGCCTCCAGCTTCACAGACAAGGCTTAAACCTAGTCCCAGACTAAAATGTAAGTCTGAGTTTCAACTCAAAGAAGCATGCATTCACAGATGTTAAAATACATCAAGTGTACAACTCTAATGTTTTTTAGTTTTTTTTTTTAAATAAGGCATATTTATTAAAATGACTTGCTTAAAATGTCCCAATTGAACTATGTCATAATCCTGGATTAGTCTAAACTCTGTCTGTGAAACCGGGCCTTAAAGATAAGGTTTTCAATGTACTAAACTGCAACTTCATTGTTACTCATCATATTATGTAATTAAGTAAAGTATATTTAAATACATAAGTTTAAATAAATGACATTAATATTTATGAATGCTTGTCAGTATATTCAGCATTACAATTTCAACTAAATTTTAAAAACAACCAAAATATTAAATTGCATATATGAATTTGTGTCCTACATGAATTGGATTAACACACACACACACACACACACACACACACAAACACACACACACACAAACACACACACACACTCACTCTCTAAACTTCTACTTAATATATATGTTTAAACTACAATGTTCATTTAATTCCAGTTTGTAATAGTTAGTAAAATGGAGAGCAGAAACATGGATCTAATCCCATCTTTTAAACAAAACTGGAATAAATTAAAAGAAAAAAATTTAAAGAAGAAAACAGTACCAAACCGCAATAATAAAATAGCAAAGTATAACAATTGGTGTGTTTACATGCTCCCCCATAATGCAATTGTGGCAATGTTGCATTTAAACAGTTTAAACAGTTTTGTCAAACGCTAGAATAAATTTTGTCTGCACTCTGGAGTGCTTGAATTGTTACTCTTTACAACACTTTTTGTACCATTAAGCAGTGTAACCAATCACAGGCATATCTGTTGATTTAGTGGCCAATCAGAAACATTTAAGTTCAAGCGTCCCCTCACCACTCGAAACGCGTTTTGTTGTTTGTTGATGAGTGACGCAAATTTTTTAATCCTCAAATTGTAACAAAGTTTATACACAAGGTAAATAATAGATTAATTGTACAGTGTAGAGAAATGTATAGATTATAATGGAACTTTGTGAGATCGCCATGTTGAGATTCAACACAATGCAGAATAATCTTCCAATCTGTCTGCAGTCATGTTTTGGATTCGATGTAGTGGACAGTGAGTTCATCATCTGTGTTGTGGGATATTCGAATGATGATGATAAAAATGACCACACTTCTAAGCAAATATGCAGAATAATAAAATTTGCATGTAAACCGAAGAGGTTTGCACGTGATTCCTTACTCTGATTGTTGGAAATAATCACATTATTGGGGCATATGTAGACATACTTAATAACCAACCATAAGACTATTAGACAAACTGAAAACTAACAAGAAACAGGTGTAAAACTTAACCAATAACCAGGGAAGCCAACAACCTATTTAATCATGAAAACAGGAACTAGACCACATGAATAGCGAAATCCAGCCAGCTTAAACAAAATTCATTTGATTTATTTCAGTTAGTACACACTACTTCACACCCTTTACCTCAATAGTTCACTTTAGACATTCTATTAAGCCTTAGTAACTTTGTCCAACTTTTATCCAAGTATATAACATATCGTAGAAGTAAACTGCTACCTCATTCTATTTATGATGTTCTGACACAAATTTTTTGCAACAGTTGCTTTGTCGACCAACTCAAGCTGTTGTGGTGCAGCGCAGTGCCGTATTAGAGTATTAATAGACTGATGTTCTTGCAAAGTTACATATAGTCAGTATAAATCTACCTGGGAATGGCTGATCTATAACGTCAAATACTGTTTGGCCAAGCTGCACGTACAAAAGCAAGGTATGCTACAAAGGACCTGAGAGGGTTTTTCTGAGAAATTGATTTCTCAACAAGAACTATAATATCTTACTTTTTTTTGCAGTGGGTGTAATTATTAAGAAAATGAGTGTGTGGCATAAACTTTGTTCTACATTGTTACTGTCCCTCCTTATTTAATCCTTTCTTTAGGCAATATGGATTATTCCTCCAATGCAGTATCGCCAGGGGAACAGAGAGCAATATTCTTGCAAGGCCTTCAGATCTTCTAACTCTAATCTTAATGCCTTCCCTCGGTCAGCGGGGGATTGCTGTCTCGAATAAACTTTGATTTTTGTCTTTAAATAAAATTGAAATAGATCTGCAAAAGCTGAGTAACACTGACTTTTCGGTCATTATATTTCATGTATTAAATATCTGAGATTCGCGAGAAAACGTCCTTCGCTCTCCTTTACAAATTCTATTCAGTGCAACGCTGGTTTCAACAAAGACATTTTCTGTCTCTGCATTCTATTGATCAAACAAAAGAGAAACTCAAAACTGCACAGTCAGTACGCTCATCTGCTTTGATCTCGAAATTACAGTCTTAAAAAACATCACACGCCTTTGTACTTCAGAGCAGGTATCATCCTGCGTTTCTCAACTTTAAGACAGCTGGGGTTTGACCTTTAGCGGCATATGCTGTTCTTCAGCATCCATGCGAGCAGCAAGCTGTCCCGCTCGCATCCACCCCCATCAAAGCAGAAGAAAGGGGTGTGGATGAAGAGAATGAATATTCATGAAATATTCATGACAGTTAAGGTTTCCGGGGGGACAAGTTGCAGGTCTGGCTTTTGAACTCGGCACTTAATCATTTACCTGAGGACTGCTTGAGAATTCGGGGGAGACTGCCAGAAGTCCTCCACAATGATGCCCCGGGTGAGGAATTAATCAAATCAAAGCATTTATGATCTCAGAGCAGAGGTCCAGGGGTGACCTGTGGCCAATCACATCAAAGACACCACAGGCCTGGCCCAAACACTGAAAGATGGAGGTCGGCCAGGTCCGAGGAAGCTCTCACCTTGACCACATGTTCAAAGTCAGAGCTGAAACTCGCTCGGTGCACAAGCTAAGCCGGAACCAAATGAGCCAATAAAGCCAAAATGAAAATAATTTATTTACTTTTATGTTGTTCCAAACCTGTGCGACTTTCTTTCATCTGTAACACACAAAAGGAGACATATTCCACAATGAGATAAGTCAGAAAAAGGAGGATAAAATTACCAAAATTACCCTCCTATCGGCTTGCTGCTACAGCTCAGACATTTTGTGTTTGAATTTTGCGATGAGAAGAACATTGATTGCATCATTTAGAGCCAAAGTCCACACCATCGTGAGCTAAAACACAAAATCAATCAAGGTCCCACGCAAAATTCCCACAAACTCTATCACAAGAAAGCAATCATGTTAAAAAGAGATGTGATCCATCCAGAGAAAGAGTGTAATTTGCTTTTTACGTTGGCTCATGTCCTCAATGTTTTGGCTGCACTTTTCAGGATGTTTGTGGCACACTTGGACAGCATTCTACTTCGATTTATATGGCCTTCCCTCACTAACTTCCCTTCATCCTGTTTAGTAATATCTACCTTATTATTAAACTGCATGAGTGCCCACTACTGGAGGAAGCTTTGCAAGGGGCTGAACTGGAACGTCCTTAGCTCTTGATCAATTGGAATCCTTATGGAGTTGATTTATTATTTAAATCTTTCCCTTTACAAATTAGTTTAATGCAGCATTATGAATGTATATTAGTATGCTTGGGCTGTTTTAAATAGTAATAAAAAAAAAAATAATTTATACATCATAGAGTTGTTTGAAGCTGAGTAAATTCAACACGATCTGCAGTGACGTCCCAGTTGCATTGCACTTTGGTATATGAAACTGCCTGAAGTGTACATATAAAGTAGCCTCACTCCTGAGAGCAGATGATCACATGAGCTCTACTGTCTTCTTTTCTATTGGCTGTGGGTTCAAAAAGTCACTCTTCATTTGCATGAAGTTGAAAGATTCTGAACATTTCAGAACTGTCCAGAAATCACCAGGTCTCCATCAAAATGAACAGGATCGTGTCACTTCTAAAATGGCTTAATGTCTCCCTGTATGCCGACATAAACACATAAACCAATAAATTGAAAACAGAAACTGATTTTGGATAAAAAAAAGGAAAAATTTTGGGTCCTAAAATGCATTGTTCTAAAATGTCAAACTTTTAATAAATTGTATATTTGTAATAAATTGTATACGTTTCATAATATCAATTAATTACAGAGGTCATTTGATTTTTAAAATTTCATTTACCATCAAAACAGGATCCAGAATTTGGAAAAAAAAAAAGTGGCATACAGCCCTACGCACTTTTAAAACGGAAGACCAACATGAAGCTGTTCGAGCATAAAACACACACATGTAAGTTGCGGTTTGTAAAGCGAGAGAGAGTGAGGCGGTGAACAGAATGACAAATAATCACAGCAGTGTAAGTGCTGCTTAGCCCTCAGGCAAGTGTTACACGTGCAGATATCTGGAGAGACACAGAAAGAGGTTTATAGAGTCTGTTCCTCTGTGTTTCCCTTTTCACACAGCTGCTCCATGTTTTACTTATTCTGGGGGGCTCTCCAATGTAGATTAAACAAAAACCCAACACATTTTCGCAATGATAAACTCTTGCCCAGAGGTACTATGCTTTCTAATCACCTGAGTTTTACACTTGCGTGCCATTAGGGGGATTGTGTTAATCTTCATAACTTCAATCAAGCTCAGGTAAGTGCCTGTATTATTAGATTATTCCACAGTCATATCTCTGTAAATGGATGCACATCGGTGTGGCTGCTAGTTTCCAAGAGTGGGGGGGAGCTCGGAAGTCACTTAAATGTGTACTCTGATCTATCTGGGTAATTCTGGTATCAGTAATGTTTTGCACTGCACACAATTTAATTCTTAATGAGTCTTTTTTGGTTTCCAGTAATGATTTCTCAATGGCTACCAGCAACTGTTTGGTTATCAAAATATCATATTTTACGTTCATTAGAAGACGCTCATACAGGTTTGGAATAACTTGAGAGTGAGCAAATAATGACAAAATTGCATTTTGTTTGGGGTGAACTATCCCTTTACAGCATTGATATACCATACATGCTCCCATATGACGTTTCTTCTTCACAAAGAGTCGTTACTTCATCAGAGCAACACTCGAATTAGCAGGACAAATTCACGCGCCCCGAAGCTTAATTTAGTTCCTGATCTAAATTTAACACTCACAAATGCAGAACTCGTCTTCGTTAAAATGGTTGCTCAATAGCGACAAGCATGACAAACATCTTACAGTCCTAGTACACACCTTTGAGGTCATCCCGCGCGTGAGTCACTGCCCCGTCAAAAGCCGTGACCAGGATGTGACATTAGCAGTTGTTAATCACACATCTTTGTCCGTGCTAATTACATGCTAATAGTTTGATGCGCGATGAATCAGAATCAGGGTTTCGTTTCGCGGTAAAAGCGAAATGAGATGGATGTCGGCAGTGGATAAAACATTAAACATCTGTCAAAATGTAAAAATAACACTTCGAAGATGTGAAGACGCATGCAATTCATTCTTTAAATACCAAACAATATGCTTTTTGTAAAACATAGCTTCGCGGCTAGAGAAAACGGGTATGGGCAATAAATTATCCCCTTTACTCGTCATTGGAAAATGGTGGCAAAAGTTAATTTTGAACCCTGGGTAAACCTTATCTTCTCCAGAGGTAGTGTGAATAATATTTGAAGGATGCTGATGGATCATCTGTCCGATATGACACTTCTCATTGGGTGATGGCTTTAGACGTACATCCGCTGACATTGGCAACAGCTCATTCACGCTGGCTGAGCAGGTGGTGGGAGAGCGAGGAAGACAGAGAGGTGAGACGGGTTCTGAGAGTCATCTTTCTCCCCGCTAAATTCATCCTCCATCTGTCTGCTTAAGGGTGGTGGGCCAACACCTGGCAGCCCTTATGAGCCGCCACAAATAATGGGAGCTACTTTGACAGATACTTGTGAGAGTTACCGTGTAAAAAAAAAAGTTGTATTTTACTGTATTACAAGCATTGAAGGCTTGAATATGTATGAACTGCGTTATATAAATCAGCGTTTACAACGCATTTAGTGGGACACGTTTACAAATGATTGCTTATAAGTCAAAGATTTATTTATTTATTTTTTTTATGGTTAGTGCGGATCATTTGAGTAAATGTGAATAATGTCATCAAGCTTTGGTGCTTCCAGGAAACAGGCTGAGAAGTAGGTCTTGGACTACTTCCAAACAACTCTGGTGAAACGTGAATTCAATACGGACCAAAGATATCTAAATTAACCAAAAACCCATTACATTTAACTACGGGTGTGCCAACTGCCATCTCCCGAGGAACTACTGGAGATGTTTGGACTCTTTGTTTTGGGTTCAGCTCGAGTTATATATCTGGAGATTAATGCATGACAAGTGGCTTTAAGGGTTTCTTGCAAATAAACTCTTCATATATTGCTGGTTAAAATCACTCCTAAAGAGTGTGATCGCTTTCTTGATTAGTATCCATCTTTGGGTTACATTTTAATTAAAGGTCCCATTTTCGCTATTAGCAAACCGCGTACTATTACTTTTTCTCAATAAACTCCTAATCTGCTGCTTATTAATAGTACAGCAGTTTTTCAGATATTAAGTAGGATTGGGGACATAGAATATGGTCATGCACAATATGCATTTTGTCAATAGAAATTAACAGCCAATTTGTTAATAACAGGCATGCTAATAAGCATTTAGTTATTTGTGAGAACTGGGCCCTAAACTAATGTTAGATTAGATGAAAAACATGAAGTTAATTTGCAAAAAAACTATAACTCCTTTGTATTGTATGTTCCAAATAATATCAATCAAACTGTACTTCAGTTTATTAAGTTTGTTCTATAGCAAAAACAAAAAACGGCAACAGGCGTTTTTTGGCAAAAGCAGATAACTCCAAATTTCATGTTTTAAAGTAAAAAGAAACATTGGTTTCTTTGGAATCTTTGTAGGTTTTTTTCAGATGACAATGTAGGATGACAAGGTGGTTGTTGTTGTTGTGATCACAAATTGTGTGGATGTGATTACACACAATACACTGCGTATTGTGCTTTCCCTCATTATTGTAAAACGCTGCTTTTGCAAGGTTCCGTGAAAACATTTCAGCTTTAATTTTCTTTTTACGTCTTGAGGATGATATCACAGGTTCATCAAGTGCGTAAAAATGATCCATCCTCAATCATTTTTACTCAGCTTTGACAAAACTCCTCCTAATTAGCGCGTTTTTTCAAAGTGAATGTAGCACTATCACCTGACCTGAATACAGCGAGCTGATTCACTCAATGCACTTATCGGCTTCTGTTCAAAAACAACAAGTACGCCTGTCTGCTTCTGCAGTAAAATGTCACAAAACTCACAATACCAGCTTTTTTGACAAAACGTGTTTAGGGTGTATGAAAATCAGCTCATTTTTCGAAAGTGGCTTTTAGCGTTTGCAAATAAACTCTTCATATATTATCGGTTCGTTTAGAATAATGTGTGATAAATTCTCAGTTCTTGCTTCAGATTCATGTAAGATCATTTGGTTGACTTTGAACTCACATTGTAATTCTTTCTGTTGAGTATAAGTGTCAACAGTGGCAATAATGGATATACACAGCCTTTTTGCCTGGCTGAGTTACTATCATCAAGGGTGTTGCGTGGTAATTACTGTTGATCCTGTAAACGCCAGCCACAGCTCTCAGCCGATACTAAATGACTTCAGCCAATAAGAGCACTGTAATTACCAGTCTATAAAAAGCATTGATGGGATGCTGACAGCATACAGACTGTTCTTCTGCTGTCAAAACTGTTTAACCCCCAACCACTGACCTCCCGAGTCCACTCATTGCTAAAAGACCTCACACTCCTATACGTCCATCAGCAGAGCTGCGTAAGGCCTTGTATGTGAAGTCAGCAGTGGCAGACGTTTGATCGCTAAGTCACATGACCTGAAGTGAAATGTGTCCCACTCTGTGCGAGACATGTGTCAGCGCCAGAGAGACCGGGTCCCCAAGGCTTTAACACATGGACCGAGCTTTAGTAGTGCCTTTGTATTTACGACTCTATTAAGCACAAGGACATGACAGCATGTTAATATGGCCGTCCTTTGACTCTGCTCATCCTGATTTATCTGGCGGGCACTGAAGTTATTCAGGGCGCTAACGGAATCACACCGACAAAAAACCTTGTAATAGCTTAAGGCAAAAACGGATGACATCCAGTCAGTGCTAACAGTTCTCGATGCCTAAAGGATGACTATTAATACTGGCCTTCTGTGTGCCGCACATCTGCCTGTATATGCTGACACATTAATACGATTATTATCTACAGCGGTCTATCTCTATCAATGCTCCATGAAAGACCGCGAGCTGCACATCCACAGAGAGCGTGATGCAATTTTCGTCACCAGAAGTGTTCGTGATTTTTGTGGCGGATGGTCTGCGTACAACAGTGTAGGCCTGAGGTGCAGGTTGAGGCAGAACAAGTCTACCAGGTGTTACCACACATGTGTCGAACTCGTCTATCCACGGTTCAGTATACTCTGAAAGCTGTGTCACTGCGGCTGTGCGTGAGATGGAACAGAAAGCATCAAGTGAAGTATATTTGGGCCTTTAACTCCTAACCTTAACCTTTAACTTCCAATATGAAATCCACATAATTCTTTACCTTAACTACATTCTGAATCCTGACCACTTACCCCTTTATTTATCCTGGATCCCAACCCTCAGCCTTCAGAACCTAATCCCATAAGAAACTGTACAGTAACTATACGAATTTCACTCATGACAACTCTTAAATCGACAAATCTTTATTAATGTAAATAGACTGTACATAGGTGCTGCTGCTGTTTGCTTCTGCTAAATACTTAGAGGATCAAATTAAAAAGAAACGAGCTGCTAAAGAGAGGAAGATCCCCATAACAGGTGATGTGGTGGGCTAAGATGAAAACTAAGAATTTAAAATTGAGGGAAATATCGTTATGACATAAATGCTCTCAAATAAACATTGGACGCAATTATTGGCACCCCTAGAATTTCTTGTGGGTAAAGTATTCAAAATTTATTTTCATAATTTTGTGCACTCCGGGGTGATAATGAACATGAAATTACCCAACCATGGTTTCACAGAAATATAAAAAGGAGTGAAAACAAAGCGCAAATTCCCTTGATCATCCATCACAATGAGAAAAAAATTAAATTACGGCCAATTTGGCTGACCAAGTTGAACCTGATGTAGGGAAATCTTTTGCTCTAACGCAAGATTCCTATTGAAATGACTTGACTTCAGCTGTGAAGATTCACTAAATGCTGTGAATACTGGCCATAAGTTTGGGATGTACAGTAGTATGATTAGGATCAGAAGTTGGCAAAATACAGAGTAAGTGCTATGATGTGTTGATAAAAAGTCAAGTCTTAAAAAAATTTTTTTTTTTAACATGCCAAACACGTATGCAAATCACATTTTCACATGCTACAGTGCGGCAAGGTGTTGCTTTGTTCTTATACTACATATGTGTAATGTGTCTTTAATCCGAGGGAACGTTCCGAAAGCAGTACCTCACAACACTATGTGGTTATCAGTCACATGGCAGCTGCTGAAACAGTCTAGCCTCTGAGTGAGGCTGGAGAGGGGGAGCAGAGGTAGACGGCAAGCAGATTTGTTCCAGTCATTTATCTTTCAGGTGTGTGCACCCCAGCGGCCCACCGGGGCCCAGCAGTCTGGCTTTGCCGACTGGATGTGTCTGCCTCATGCTCTGCAGAGCCTCATCAAAGACCTCTGATGCTGCAGATTCACCACCCATCTGCTATTTTACACCGAGGTTACCCGAGGACCTCCCAAATACATACGCGGACACGTATGTACCTTGTGAAAACGGTACTTGGAGGAAACGCCGCAGGAATTCAGACACCTCTGTGATTCAACAGAGCCTGTCACATCTGCGGCTGTGTGCAAATTACTAAGAAAAACAAACAGTCTCAGCACTGCGAGGTAAAGCTACTGTACTTTATAGCTCTAATCACCTGAAATGAACCCCCAAATCGCATTACGATTGTGTTGTTCAGGAGAGCATGGCAGCTCGGAGGCGAATAGGGGAATGCAATGGCGGTCGCTTTTCTGTGCAACTTAACAGCTCAGAGGGGCCGTGTGCAGATTAAGAGAAAATAAAGTCATCCTCCGCAGAACACAAGCTCTACATCAGCAGCACGGGAGCCCTCCTGCCCTACTCCCCGAGGACGAGTTCGGCAGGTTTTGAAGGTGGCCGTGATGTCTGGCACCACCGCTTCAGCCCAGCCACGTCCCCCAAGAGGCTCTCCAGAGATCTGCTTCGGAGACTGTCCAAATCAAGTGCATTTCACGGAGCCACAGAGAAGTACAAACTAATCAAAGCTGTTGCCATTCTAGATGGCTGGTTTTCCTCTCTGCGCGACTGTACAGTTTTAATCCATCAAGTATTTGTTGCTTCAGTGTGGGAACTTCTGAGTCAACTTTTTCATTCCACTTGAGTTGCGTTTATAATTGAATACTTGGATAGTTCCAAGTGAGAGATCACAATCAACTTTGGGAATGGGATTTTCTTGATGGTTGTAAAGTTGGTTAATGGGCCAAATATTATTAATAATTATGGTAACACTTAGTATAGGGACCGACTCTCAGTATTAACTAGTTGCTTATTACCATGCCTAGCATTAACATATTGGCTGCATGACCATATTATACATCCTTAATCCTATCCAACACCTATACTTAACAACCACCTTATTAAGCACCAAATTAGTTGTTTATTTAGGCAACAGTCATAGTAGTTTGTTAACAGCGAGAATTGGACCCTAAAATAAAGTGACCATAATAATAAATAATAATAAAACTTTATTCTACTTTTAAACCAATTAGTTGCTTACTAGCATGCATATGAATTATTTTCAAATATATTTAAGGTCAAATTTATCCATTTATTTGTATATATTTTTTTATTTCGTTATTTTTACAAATTCAGTTCAGTTCAAATATCGCAAATTACGAATTTATAAATATAATTGCATTTGTTGAGGGAACACACCAGGCAACATTTTACAACCTGAAATCATTTTCCATAAAAAAAATGTCAAACAGTATAAAATATACCAACCTATCAGCGAGTTGAGCATGTAGTAAATTTAGTTGAAAGTTGAAAGGTCATCTATGTCTAATCCCAATGTACTTTTTTTAAACCTGAAAAGAACAGCAATATGGGACGTATCATAACCCCAGTATTATCATAAAACGTCTACATTATATACAGCATATGAAGATTTAAAATCTCTCCCTTCTCTCCATGCATCACTGATATCAGAAAATGAACCTTTTTGTTTTGTTTTGTCAGTGGGGAGCTAATCTAGTGTGATAAAACAAGGAGCTTCTGAATGAAAGCTATAAAGACCACTTGCCTGTCTGATGTGAGGCATATTAGACGTAAACTGAGGGAGCGATCACGAATCTCGGCGTACAATCCCATGATCCAGTGCAGCTCCCAGAAAAATTGACCTCAATCATTAGCCACCTGGTGCTAGCTCTTCCTATGTAATTAACTGCAGTTTATTTGCCCATTTTGTTTTCCTCACCTACTCTGGGCTACTTTCCACATTCCCTCCCACTGCTCAAGTAATTGACTGTGTTTCGGTTGTAATGGGCAGGAATACAAAGCATTTTATCTTGGGAACGTGCCATGGATCCAACCTGGAGAAAATATATATGTTTATTATTTAATCTTAATCTGAAAGTAGAAAATTGCATTCTCGCGGTATAATCATGATATTAGTGACAGCAGAGGGCAACATTTTCAGGGAATAAAATTCAGATATTTGATCTGTTTGTCACGTAAAGCTAGTGTATAGCCAGTGTTGTTACTATCAACTAAAACTAAAAGGGGAGAAAAGAAAAGAAAAAAGAGACAAGACACTGAAATAAAGCTCAACAAAATCAAGTAAAGTAAAATAAAATAAAAACTAAAAATGCTTTTACTTGACAGTTAACTTAAATAATTGCTTGATTGAACTTTTAAGATTACTAAATGGTACTTAAAATTAAAAAAAAATTAAGAAAAGGAAATAAATAAATAAAATTAAAAAATATAAAAAAGAAAAGTTAACTTAGAATTGTAATAAATATTATCCATTTAAATAGAAAAAAAAAATCAATGATATTTAATAAAGTTAATGGTGCTGTTTTAAAGCTTGACAGTCCTTGTTCATTTTCACTGCAAAGCATACTCATTTGTGTTCCTCAGAAAAAAGAAACCCACTTGGGTTTGAAACAACATAAAGGTGAGCAAATGATGACAGTATTTTCATTTCTGCGTAAACTGTTTCTTTAACAAAGATTTATGTGGCTTTTAGTCCCTGCGAGAGTCCCTTTGTCTGGGTAACAAATGGATAGAGTCATCTAAAAAACACTAATAAAATGTACTACCTCCGCTAAGATGAATGTGCTCCTCACAGTGGCGCAAGTTACTCCTCCCACAAAAAAAGGCTCATTTTAAAACCAAAGGAGATAAGAAAAAATTGCAGGTTTGCTGCGTGAATCATCTGAACAGCAGTAGTGGCAGCTTAACATTTGGGCTACTGGTAAAAGACCAAGGATCAACACAGATAAGACCCGTGTTGTTGCACATCAGCTGTTAACCCATGTCTTCTATCATTTAACCCCTGCCAAGCCCCTGATGTAATCGATCGTCTCATTATGACAGGTCTAAAGTTTGCTTTGGTCCACATCCAGCGAGCTGTTGAGAAAGGAGGTGTCGCCGCGTGACCCCCCTTCTGCCTAAAGACAAATTAAGCCATCGATTTTCCTTTTTGGACTTCAACTGCTATTGATCGCGCTGTGTTGTCTAAAATTACCCGAGCTAACATCGTATCCATTACCACCAGCCAGTGTGACACCGAAAGCCGCCCTTCCTATTCACATACGCATATATAAACACACGCAGGGATCGCGTAGCATTGTGTTCCACATTTCACTGAGTGGCTGATGCATGAAACACATCGCCCGTGAGCTGCAGGGTGCTTTAAAATGCTGCTGCATAATAAGACACAGCGCACATCTGTCATACAGAAACAACCGCGAGCGGCGTGTATTAAAAAATTTGGATATATGGATTATGATATGATTTTGTATGATGATTTTCAGGTGCTGTTATCTGCTAATTTCTCTGCTTATTAAAAGTGGAGGTGAAACGCAAATCTTTTTTTTGTTTTTTATCACTTGCAGACAATCTTTTTGATAAATTCACCGTGAAGCCATTGTGTGGCTTTGCACTGCAGTGTTTAGTTAGGAGCAGAACCACGTGGAATCTGTGCCCGCAGAACTCCGCAGAAGCCCCACGGATTTGGACGGAACTGGAATGTTTGTGACTCACAAAGTTAACTTCATTACGCTTCTGAAATATAGTGATCGCAGGTGTGTTCATTTATTATTATTATAATTTTTTTAATCAGGTTTTAATGAAACAGATTTTTTTTATAAAATAAGTATAAAAAATTATAGTTAGTCCGCTTATTGAGAACCCAAGTGCAGGGATTCCAAGATACAAACAACAACTTGATTTGACTTGACTATAAGACTCACCAAAAGTGGGTTAAATACATTCAAAACATTACAAGAGACAATGACAGCACATGGGCTACTTATAGCCAACAATAAGTGAGACATGACAAGAACCAACCAATGGGAATAAGACGCATGACCTGGACAGCCAATCAAAACATGACGCATTGAGCAGAGGAACCAATAGCGGAAATACAAGGGGGTAGGGGAAACGTGACGCAAACAGTACGAAGCAATTGCAAAATAAAAGACATGAACCGTAAGTATCAGATAGAATATTGTATTATATACGTAAAGATTTTTATGACTCACAATAGTACGGTATAGCATAAGGAGCTCATATCCGAGGAGGGGAAATAACACCTTTGTTTCATTCAGAGACTCAAACTTAGCCAAGGTTTCGCAATAAAACGCAAAGGAGAAGTCGCAATCGCATGCTGTCTGAGAGAAGCGGCTTTCCGCGCGCACGCTTCAGATGCATGTCAGAGCAAACAAGTTACAAAGAAGTTAAGAAGAATTGCTCCAGTGGCAGTATTTTTTTCAGCACAGTCCTAGGCCTTTGGACTGTATGCCGCGCTGAAGACATCTTGACGTAAAGTACCATTACGCCCTAAAAGAAAATGCTTTTAGAAAATGTAAAAAGATTAGTTATGTGGGTTGATCAGAAACAAGTCCATGCGCCAAATGCACATTCGGACATATTTACGACCATCACCTGGAACTAGACTACATATAAAAATGTTTTTGGTTGATAAAACTACATTTACTGATATAATGCACTACCGATATTAGTAAGCTGGACTATCGCCCTTTCAAAGCCTGAGGGACTTCTCATCAGCAGCTATTCCCATACTACTCATTTCTGCTACATTGCAGTATGTCTTTTGTTTCAGCGTCTGTGCAAATTTGCCTTTTCCACCAGACTCCAGAAGGGGCTTTTATAGCTCATGCTTTGTGCTCTGTAATAATTGGTAATCTCACCCACGCTCCCTTGACTGCCAATTAGGGCTCAGCCTCAACTGGGTCTATTTACCCAAAGTGCTTTCCGCTGAAGACGTCTCCTTATAATGCATTACAGAAACCGAGATCCGATCCGCAGCCTCCCTACACACTGAGCACTGCAGATACGTAGAAACCCATAATTTAAGGGATCAATATATCTGCATACTGTAACTATTTATATGTATGTGGCACAAAATCAGTGAGGATCTCAGTTAGAGTGACACGATTTAAATTACACACAACCACTAAAACTTAAAACACCCAAATTTACTCAAAACTGTAACAAACAGTGGCGTTTTTTGGGGGGTTCATTCATGTGAATAGTTCAAACCGTCCAAGTTAACCAATTCATATCATTAACTCCCCAAACTTGTGTTTTTTTCAGCGGAACAAATTTGAATATGAAATAAAGGTTCGCATCCATGTTCTTGTTCTCAGTTCTAATCTTGTTTACTTGAAAACCGATTGAAAAGAAATAAATACTGAAATGACCTTAGCTTTTCGGAAGGCAAAGTGTGTCGGTTTGTGTTCGTATCGAACATAATTTTGTTCCAGAGCAGAAAGAGAAAGCTGACAAGGCTTATAAAACAACAAGAAATTCTTCGATTTTCCTCTCTTGTTAGCGGCGAGGCTGGGCTGCTTACAGGTTATTGGTGTGAAGGACCTTGGACACACACGTAATGAGCAGATATCCAACACTGCAGCCACTCTCTCACTCATTATCCATTTTATACCATCCCAAACTGCATTAGTTCCGGTCCCTAGCAAGATCTGCTCCATCTTTGATAGAGCGAACAGCAGTGGATCGTACCAAACGCAACATCCTTCTAAAAAGACCTTAATGTAAAAGCTTCTTTCTTCAATAACGGAAATACAGGATGATTTATCTGATTTGCAGAAGTGTACACAAACTTTTGTCCAATAAAATGCTCCCAAGAATGAAAATGTCCTGCTGTCACTTTCCGTGGCGTAACTGCATCATTTAGGAAGCAGAAAGCTTCGCTGTAAAAAGAAATATGTAAAATGTATGAATTGACGTTTTAGGTTTTACAGTTTTAACTTAAATTTGCATTTAATTACTGTCATTAATTGATATAATGTTAATATACCAACCTATTAAAGTACAGAAATACACTGATAACTACCAAATGCAGTACAGAAGTATAGAAGATGCTCAGTGTCATTCACAAAAACACTAAACGTCATAACGGTGAGACTCATTAAACTGAAATACGCAATAAACGTTGATTTAACAACATTAGATGTAACACACAGCCCTAATAAACATAACTGATAAAAACTGGTAACATTTTAGAATACTGTTTCTTACTTAATGCATAACTAATAATGAATTATTCAAGAACTAACAGGCAATTATTTATTAACACCTAACTCACTACTATGGAAGTTGTGTTAA
This sequence comes from Puntigrus tetrazona, assembly GCF_018831695.1. Taxonomy (NCBI): domain Eukaryota; kingdom Metazoa; phylum Chordata; class Actinopteri; order Cypriniformes; family Cyprinidae; genus Puntigrus; species Puntigrus tetrazona. Next base: position 26,304,008 of record NC_056701.1, read on the forward strand.
CTAATCGGTATGTAATACAATTTTATGACTGACCGTGTTAAGCAACAGTTAGCTAACCAATAACTAATGTATTCTCTCAATACCTCCTGAAGAACTACTATTAGTTATCTACTACTACTATAACTACTAAGTTCGAGAGAAATAACTATGAAATAATATTGGTTGTTAGATACTCCATCGTTATTTTTTCTTAAACCTTAACTAGCAGATAATTAATATTAGTTCTTCAGGAGGTATGACAGAATACATTAATGCATACATTAACCGTTACTTAGTTAATCGTAGAACATTAACAGTAGTAAGTTAAGTGTTTTACCAGTGGAGTAATTACCAGTAGTAAGTTAAGTGTTAATGAATAATAATTTTTTAGTTCTTTAATAATTATGCAAAATAGTTAGTAAGGAGTAAGTAAATAAGAAAGAGTATTCTAAACTGTTACCAACAACCTAAGAAGAAACACAGTGATTTTAAAGAAAAAACATTCAATTCAAACAATATTTGAAATAATGCATGTCAATTTACAGTTTTTTCCTGTAAATTTTACACGAATATATCGTTTTTACTGTAGCATTTTCACATTATTATTAAATCACTGTCATTTTTTACAGTGTTGTTTTACCATTGACGGTAAATGTTAAACATTAATTATACAGATAAATTTTATGGTTTAGTAATACATTTAAACAGAAGCTATAGCGTTCAGCAGGGATGGCTTATTTTTGTAGGTCAAAACGTAGCCCTTCCAGTTCCATAATCTTGGAGTCAGTGAGTTCTTGGTTAATTTCCTGACATACGGTCTGTGCTGACCTCAAGCTAAAGATATTTTCATGTTTTATTCAATAAAATACATCAGCAATCATCCTCGTGATTTTTTTTAAAGCTTTTACGTCTCTTGAAAAAGGGGGCTGCTAACAAGCGGGACGACAGGGCTTGCATTAAACGTCATCGCGTCCACCAGCTAAAATCATCCACTCGCCGGTCCACCTTCACAGCCTTGTTGTGTTTATAATCGCACTCTTCCAAATCTTTTCCGACGCTGAATTCATTGAAAATGTTGGTTGACGCTGAAGTCGTGAAACTGTGGTGTAGATTAGTTTACTTCTGGCTTCTTCAAAACTGATCAATGTTGTGTTCATCAACATGATTATGTTGGTGAGATGATCAACATGATTTGGTTGGTCACGGAGCATATTTTGTGCAACAGTCCCAAAGCTAATGGAGAAGTCCTATTGTTTTCCTGTTGTTTAGGAAGATGCTTACTTCTGGGTTGCCCTTTAAAAATACGAAATCACTGCAATGCTTTATTACCTTAACATGGACATAAAAAGCCTTAAAGGTCTTTAAAGGTGCAGTATGTAGGATCGATGGCCTAGTGGCTGAACTAGGCATTGCAGTCCAAATAAAAAATATATATTTTATTTTTCACCTGGCCCCTCCTCCTCAGACTTGACGCAGATGCAGGTTGCCAGAATGGTGGCACCAACGGGAACTGACCCATTTCATTTGGAAACTTCCATGACTGAAATATGCATGCGCTGCGTTTTCCACCAATTGGCAACCCGGGATGCTGAAACACAACCGAGTAAACTGGAAGTTAACTTGTTTTTTTTAAATGTCTGAAAACATATTTTGTTATTTTTATGCTTTAGTGGAGTGAAAAACCTACATACAGCACCTTTAAGTAATCTTGAATTCTCATCTAACAAACTTCAAAGCCATGTGCCGTCAACATCTAAACATGCTCTCAACAAATTACCACTGCTGATCAATTCCACTTTAATCGCCTTGAGAATTCTGAGAATCCATCAAGCAGCTCTTTGAAACTCAAGGTGTTAGAAACATCAGCAAAACAGACCAAGATGAAAACATCACAGGCGCGAGGAGGAACAATGCCAGCGTAGGCGAAGATTCTGTAACGTGCGTGTAACTCTTTGGGGACTATGTTTTCGTCAAATGTCAAGGTTTGAAATTGGCGATTCAAAGTCACTGAATAGGGCATAATCATCGAGGACACGTACATAACAATGCCCCCATATAACCGGCATTAACCAACATTTTTTTCCTCTATGAATGGGGGTGATTTTTTTTGGTACTTTTTAGTTGCTTTAGTGAGGAAATAATTGCTGTATTAAAAATAGTTGACCCTAAAATTATAATTTTGGGAGTTACTTACGCTTTGAACCTGTATGACTTCCTTATTCTGCGGAACATAAAAGGAGAAATACTGAAAAATGTTCTCTTCGCTTTTGTGTGCAATAGAATAAAGCCATTACAGGTTTAAAATGACGCGGCAGAAATTTAATTTGGAGGTGAACTGTGCCTTTACCAGCAGAAACGTTATCCAAAAAGAGGTTAACAAATACTAGTAGAAACACAGAGTGCTTGTTATGTTGTAAACAAACACATTCAAATGCATGCGCGCACATTGTCACCTTGATTCACCGTGACTGCAAGGCCATTAGGGAACCAAAGCAGATATTAAGGAGGCCACATAATAAGTGCATGTTTTCTCATATCTTTATAAAGTACTCAAAGAGATTAAACAGCCATTGCAAAGTGAAGGGCAATGAGGTTGCCTGTAGAGCGAAGACTCTCGGCATAGCAGGCAGTACAGAGGAACAGCTCCCTCTAGTGTAAAACTGAGACATAAAAGCCTTGGGTCTAATACAGACAAACACATAATGCAGTCAAAGAGCTGTCATCAAACTTAATGTGTTGTTGTTTTCAAAGCTTCATCTGAGCATTTCTTATCGTCCATCCAGTCAGAGACTGGGACTGACAACTATCGATTTGGGATTCACTCTCAGGTCTGACTCTTAAATTGTCGGCGCGTACAACAGCAGGCAGGAGTGAATTAAATAATGTCAGTCAGTCTCTGAAAAACTGTCAAGCCTTTGTCCTCTGACTCGCAGTAGCCTTTTGTGATACCTGTGACTGTAGTGAATGATGAAAATAGATATTTCAGGATGCTGCGTTTATTTGAACACATCCAGGCGTCTGGTAAGTTGCCATGTATTCATTAACACGTTTTATATTCATTCTCCAAACAAACAATATCCCCATTTCTGATATTTGAATGATTACTTTTTCAACTATTAGCTAATTTGACTCACTAGACCAAGCCAAAAGTCAAATCTCTGTGACTCTATATGACTCACGTGACTCAATATGAATCTTTGGGATTTTTAATCAATTTTCAATCATTTACAGTTGGTAACAACCTGTTTGATCATAACAGTAAACGCTGAATTGTAATAGAAATAGCACGCATTTAACAAGCCGCGTGCAGTGAAGACCGAACTCCACCTTAACATGGGCAAACTGCCTGTAGCGACACTTTTTGTGCATTTTTTGGTAGTTTCAAAGGGTAAAATATCCACTGCTTTGCACAAAATCGCATTCAGTTTTCTTTGAAAGAGATGAATGTGACAGATTTTTGGTTTTTTTTCGTTCTTACGTTTAACACGGCAAATTAAATGTCACCAAACCCACCATATAACACCATATAAGCAAATGCCATTTTCATCTTCAGCCATTTTGTCATAACTCATTCTTCAATGGACTCAAGGGAACGCGATTGCTGTACCAGGTGAGCTACCGAGCATGTTTACCAAGTCTGGTTATTTGATGCAAACATTAAAATGTACCCATTTTTTTTTTATCATGCAGAACATGATAAACATGTTTTAATGTCATAATTTGATTTGTGCAAGAAAAAAAATCCAATTATCTATAATATGCCTATATAAAAGTAGAAGAAAAAGTGTTCGTTTCAATTGGAAACTACAAAAAAGAAAATCTGAAAAAAAAAGAAAAATCACAACTATTTCATTTGAGATATCAGTATTCGTATCAATATCTGTGACATGTGTCAGTTGGGTCAACGCAATAGTGGTAAACATCACTGGTTGAGCCAGTCTTGCTGTGTCAGCCTGGTCTGGATCACTGTCAGCAAAGCATTTTTTATTTATCACCCCAAATAAAACTAAATAAAAAAATAGACGGCGGTATTCTGCTGCAGTGTGTAAATACATCCATATAGTCTCAACTCGTTTCTCTTACAAAAACTGATCAGATCAGACCCCAGTCAGTATAAAAAGCAAAAGCAACGCATCTTTCACGTCTCACAATTACAGTTAAAGAGAATCATCCTCATTCACTTCGACCTTGGTTCCTCTCAACAAGTACACTTTTCAGTGAGAGCACTAAAGAGATTGACTGAAGAAACTAATTGGTTCTGCTTTACTTTCACTGACCTCGGTGGGACCATTTTCTCAGCGGTTGGTGTTTGAAATGACTCCACTTTAAAGGTCTGTAATTGAGTTCTACCTGTGGCCGCGTGACAGGGAGAGTAAAGCCACATGTGGTCAAGTACCCAGCGCTGAACGCTAAAACCGTATTATTTCCCCCCATCAAAACAAGGCACAGCTTAAGTCTTTAAACTCAACGAGAAACAAAGAAAGTGGATTCAGTAACTGACATGATGGATAATGCCACAAAGCACTGAAAATTGCTAGTGCAGAGAAAGTCGCCTTATTTGCCAGAATTAAAAATCTCTGCTACACGGACCACTGTTCGATCGACTGAAAACCACCACGCAATCATGAAACGATGGGGGGAAACATACAGTTAAATACATTCTACCTTTGTCAATTGCGCACACCATTTTTCCTCCGGCTCCCACTGTATTTCAGTACTTTTTCAGGCCTTATGCGGTGGACCCCGAATGACCTCACGGTGTGCGGTCGGGGTTGTTAGCGCTCAGGCTTCTGCAGGCTCCAGCACGTTCCCTCATTAGTGGAAGCGCAGGAGTTTCACGGTGGCTGCGGAGTGTGACACTGCTGCCCACCGCCAGCTCGAGTCCTCGGGTCGGGGGCAGAGCTCATCAGAACCTCCACAGGAAACAGTTTCAGGTCGATGCTCTGAGAGTAAAGCTTGAGGGTCAGGGCGGAAGGGCGTAGTGGGGGAAAGAGCAAGGCAGGACTGTGTATCTGAGCAAAATCCATCCCAAGAGAGTATGATTAAGGGTGTTGAGAATATTCAGAGGCAGCCCACGTGTCCCCCCGAAACCCCAATTAATGTCCAGCCGGAGCAAGTGAATCTCAATTAGAGAGAATAATGCTTTTTGTTAAAATACAGCCGATGCTTTTACTGCAGACCATAATGCATCAAGCTGATATCAGCTTTGCCTTCCACTGTTCTGTAAGTGCAGCTGATTTATCCTGTTCTGGAGAGAGAGGGAACACAGATAAACAGGCAACAGGCAAGTTCATAACAGGGAGATCTTTCACCTGATCACACACTTGGACACTGGCCGAGAACGTTCATTTTTATTATTATTTAGCAATTTTCTCGATAAATGGTTATCGTGCTTGCTTGTTTGTAACTCTCTCTTCCCTAGCGAACTTCACTAATGAGATTTAAGGGAGTGAAAAATAAAACGAATCACACAGGATGATGCGAGATCTGCTTTTACAATCACAGTTCTGATACAAACATCACGTAAAATCAACCAGGAAACTGGTGGGTAAAAGAGAACGATGGGGCCACAAAGGTTATTCTGATTATCTTGCAACATGGCCGATTCATTGTAACCTGCAGCTTTGTGTGATTAAACTAAAATCTTTTCCATTCTGACTGAGAGATGCTATCTCCTTGTCTTCATCTTGCAGGCTCCACACAGGTTAATTCCTTTAAATAAGAGGTACAAGGTTGGATGCACGCACGGAGTGATCTAACAGAGGAATTATGGGTGAGGAAGATGGTCAAATGTAAATTAGGATGATTAAGCAAAGCAATCACTTTAATGGCTGAACTCAGTGGAGATCAAGAAGAGAATTGTGTGATCAATGCTAAACACACTGGCTGCACCTGAAATCATATTCTGTAGTACAGCATGTGTGAAAAACACTGATATGCATGACTGAACGACACATCTCAAGGACATTTTCACAATCCCACGAAGCCACAGGAGATTTGTGAATAGGAGTAAGGTAACACAGTTGAACTATTAAGACACATAAAAGTCACATACCAGTGGATTACAGTAGCCCAATTCCACGGGAAAGCCGCAGACCTGGCAAAACTGGCCAGTGTACTATAAAAGATCCAGAAGCATCATTAGTATCATCTCTGAGGGGTGTTCTCATCTCATCTTAATGAGATCCAAAAACAACTGACAAATAATTCAATTATTCAAGCATTCACATCGATTTTTTTGAAGAAAAATAAGCCCTGATGCAAAATCAGATAAATAAAAAAAAAAAAGAAAATGAAAGAAATAAACTATGTATGAATACACGATTGAATTATTCACAATAATTTGCAAATAAACCGGTAGAATTGTCCATTAAAAAGGTTTAACTTATTTTAATGGTCCCCTATGAACATTCTGTTGACTATAAGTAACTTAGCAGGCACATGTCGTCTAACTTTCTTTAGAGTGTTAGTAGAGTATTAGTAGACTGGTAAGGTTAGGGTTAGAAAATGTAAATTGTATTTTCTTGGAAAGCTGTCTATAGTCAGTAGAAAGTCTGTTGGGAGATCATCACAATAAAGAGTTAGCAGATAATAATCAGACAGTCTACTTATATTCTAATCAAAGTTAGTGGACATGTAGGTGCAAAGTTACTTATTGCCAACAGAATGCTCATAAGGGACCATTCAGTGTTACTGAAAAGTCTTTATTCCTTTACTGATCATATTTTATTTTTTAATTTGTGTTTATACATAATAGGATAGAATAGAACAGGCTATACGTTTATTTTATTTTCCCCTTTTCCACTTACTGAATTATCTTTTTTCATCTATAGCATATGTTTTGCAAATCATACCAGATAAATTCTCCATAAGTGAGTCATGTCCTCTGTGTCATTACTTTTGAACAGACCCTGAAACATGCCAAATGTAAGAACTCCATGAAAGCAAAAATGGCTCTTGCTTTAAAGGTCATGGCAGGCGACACAGAAAAAGTCAATGTGTCACCAATCACAGGAAACCAATAATGCAAATGTCAATAGGACTCTAAGCAGCCCCAGTGTGAAGCCATCTGACTGATTGGCGAACTCAAGATTTAAGACAGACAGACAGCACTAGTGATAATCAATCACTTCTATGTTACCAGCAACAGGATTATATTATGGCAAATCAATATGAGGATGCTCTAATGGTACTTTAGATGTAAACATTTAGGTTTAACCTTTGACCGCATTTACTTCACGCTTGTTTTTCTGTCGTTTAACCAAACAGAATTTCGGTTAGGCTAGAGAAAGCGTAACAAGCAGACTTTTCGAGATTGATTTTTGAATTTTAAAATTTACTTTATTCATTTATTTTCCTGAAAATGATTTTTCCCCTTACTATAATATCATTTCCTACTTTCACATAGTAATTCGAACACACAAACACACACACACTCAATCTTCCCTGCTTATCCATTCAGAGAACGAGCTACAATCCCAACACACTGCAGCACTTGGAGAAGAATTCATTTAGGAGGGCATGAAATAAGAAATTTCATCGCTTGACTGGCCACAAGGCACAATCCAATCACAGCACACATTAACAGTAACGTTGAGTTATGCAGATGAGATGACCTTTCCCGTCAACCCCGCTGCTGGGCTGTGGGCCGCCTCTATGGCAGCAGCAGACGCAGATATGCACGTAGAAGCAGTCGACACGGAAGTGCCTGAAACTCAACTCATTTTAAAATGCCAGGCCAAAGCATGGAATGCCAGGCTAAAGCCATAGAAACAAATGTATCTATCGTTAATAATAGACAAAAGCGGTAGCCTGAGCACTTGTCAAAGCTATGCATATAACTGTATCAACTTGGAGGTAATTGTCGCTTGACTACAAAACACTTACGCCTTTCGAAATTACTACTATTGCGTGGCCTCATTTTATGTGAAAATTATTCTAAGTGGTCAAATCTACATGAAACTAGTGGTTTCTTGCATCTTACCCTTGTCAAAAAAAAAAGAAAATATATCAAAATTCAAGTTAAAACGATAGTCGAGTATTTACAACCCAAATTCTGTAAATGCTGGGGCTTTTTTTGATGAAAAATTCAAAAGTTTCAGATCACATGAGCCAGTATTTTATTCACAATAGAACATAAATTGAGAAATTTTACAATTGTATGCACAAAAATAGCTTGTATCAAATTTGATGCCTGCCACAGGTCTCCAAAAAGTTGCACGGTGGCGACAACGGGCTTAAAAACCAAGAATTTTTGAAAAAAATTCAGCTGGGAGAACATCTAGCAACTAATTAATTGTCATTAGGACTGTAACATGATTAGATATAAAAGGTAAAGATGGGCAAACGCTCTGAAATCTGTGAAAGAGTGAGTAAAAAGACTTAAAAATCTATGTTCCTCTTCTGGGTTATGGTATGTTAGCTACATCAAGTGTAAAACACAACAAAACATTAAAACAACGCTCTAAAATAAGTACTGTAATGTGCACATCTTAATGTTTAATAAGTCTTTCGTTCATTTTCAAAACACACGTAAAAAGAAACGTTCGTGAAACCTGAGAGATTTATGTCACTCAAAATCAATTCAAGAATACACCGTGACAAGCTCGGCAACAAAAAGTCACTGGCGACAGACTCACTTGTAATTCAATGTAAATGAAAAAAGATCCTTCTAAATAAAACGGGTTAAAAAAAGATTCTTTACAAAGGCAATTGAAGATTTTGCCCAATAGCTAACTTGTGGCAAAATTCGTACACCGGTTTTATTATTCTGGCTATGTACCTTCTATTTTTCTCTCTCTTTTTCTTAGGTAACAGAGCTGTGGAGTTTCCCAACACCATAGCTTAGCGTCTTAGCATAGAGTCTCTCTAACAGCCTCCGCAGCCAATCGACACGTTCGGAATGACTTTGCAAACAGTTACACCTGGCCCAACCTCAAGCCTTTCCACACGACTCGCAAGGTAAAATGAAAAGTACAATTTCTTTCCATGCCCTCTCCTTGCTCCCTCATTCTTAACAACCACTTCAAAGCAACTTTGACTGCTCTCTCTCTATCCTCTCCTCTCATGACCATTAGAGTTGTTGCTCATCAGAAGTGTTGAAATGTATTATTGAAATGATTTGGAGCGGGGCACGCAGACGTTGACCTCACTTCGGCGGGGTGAGCTTAGGGCATGGCTGAGTGCACACAGCGCACCTACGCAGCTGCAATCAATATTTAAACCTGCAAATGTCTCTATGGCTAAATTCACGAAGTAATTATTAACAGGTTTGACTTTTGGTATTCATGTTGGCTTTGAAGATACGTATCTAATCACGAAATACTAGACTCGCGATCTGTTAAAAACTCTTGGACACCAATGAAAGGATTCTGAAAACGAGGTTTAAAACTGTGAAAATGAAATGAACATTTGATTAAAAAAAACGATTGTCTCGAAGATACGCGAAGCACTTTTTTTAACACAGACTTTGCAAAAGGCTGTAAAGTGGTGTGCAAAGACTTCTCAAATATTAATCAACAGTGAATTCTTATTTATAACCAACTGTGCATGAAATCGCTATATTTAGTGTATTAAAACTGAATAACCACATTCAACTGCTGAGTGAACACGGCCTTGGATAAAGAAAAGAGAAAAACAGATCCAGAGATACGCAATCATAATGATCAAAGCAAGAGGTTATTTAAGTTTACAGTAATTTTCCGAGGCAGCCTTATAAAAAAGTGTGTGGACCGCATAACGTTGTTTTACAAGATGCTTGATGGGATATTTTTTTCCCCTGAAGACTAGGTTGTCCTTGGCAGTAATTTTATCCTGAGCGTGATCCACTCGGCTCAAATCAATACATCTGTGAGGATGCGTATCCAGGCCTCTCACCTCATCTTCTCACAATTTACAGACAGATACACAAGTGCGTGTACAGACATGCACATATTTACACGCTCACACCTGTCTCGGAGTCTCGCACATCCTCACAATGATGCTGGCTTGACTACAAACCACTAACCGAAGAAGACCTGTCAGTCAGAGTAATGGGAGCTGATTAGGCATATGAAGATCCAGTTTCAGTGGGAGGATGTGAGGAGGTGGAAAGGGAACTATGGACTTCAATCAGGATAGACAGAATGTTTAATATAGAGTGAATTGAAAACAGGCTGTGAGGGACAGATGAACTGCAAATACGCCATTCCAGAACTTTATAGAGAATAGAGAAAACAAAAACACATTACTACGGGACTAAAAAGCCCCAATACACTTCCATAAAATGTTCTGATCAAAACTAAAGCCATAAAAATATATTTTTGTCTCTTGAATAGAACAAACATTAAAGCTAGTTCATGCAAAAATGAAATGATTTACTCAATCTGTCCAATCTGATTTGCATAGTAGCAAAAGTTTGTTTGTTTTTCAATACTAAGGATGTCATTGTGCACCAGCAACTGTATGGTTACCTGCGCTCTTCAAAATAGGTCTCCAGAAGAAAGTAATTCATAGAGTTTTGGAAAAATAGAAGTAAATGAACTTCATTTGGGCAACTTTAAAGGTACTACTATTTACTTTTTTTTGCACCCTCAGTTTCAAGATTTCGAAATAGTGGTATATCGTCCTAATATTGTCTTATCCCAACAAACCAAACATCATTTGGACGCTTATTTATTTAGCTTGATGTTTAATAAATATAAGTGTAAAAAAAATTGACCTTTATGACTGTGGAAGAGAAAAAGAAAAAAAAGAAAATTAGCTGCCAAATCAACAATTCTTGTAGTTTAAATTGATGCTATATGCAGCAATGTAAATAATATTGTACTAAGTAAATAAAAATGACTATAACACAACAAAGGTACTTGTAAACAGAGAAATTAAAGCAGAAAAAGCTAATATATGAAAATGCAGTTTTTATTAAATATTTAAAACACACACATATATGTAAATGTGTGGTGTAAGCAAAGACCAGAGTTGTCCGGGGACCAATGAAGACGGTGATATCCCTTCCTTGTAATAGCCATGAGAGGAGCAGCGACTGAAGCTAAAGCCCCTGACGAAGCGACGATAGAAATTAGCAAATCCTAAGAACCTCTGTAACTCCTTCACGTTTCCCGGAAGTGGCCAGTGTAGGATAGCATGGACTTTACTTTTGTCCATAGCTACCCCTTCATGGCTGATGATGGCGGATGTGGTGTGGAGCTCACATTTCCCAGCCTTAGAATATACCTGATGTTGGATTAGTCTTTGTAGAACTGATCTGATATGCTGTATGTGATCCTCCAGAGTTTCTGAATAGATAAGAATATCGTCAATGTGAACTATGACGTATTTGTTGAGCATGTCTCTGAACACGTTGTTGATGAAAGACTGGAACTCTGAGGGACTATTGACAAGGCAGAACGGCATAACCCAATATTCCCTAATGCAAATGAGGTTGTAGGCGCAGCGTATATCTAATTTGGTGAAGATACAGGCAGATCTGAGATGTTCTAAGGCTGAGGGGATGTGGGGAAGTGGATATCAATACAGTTAGTTTGTTGAGGCGTCGATAATCAATGCATGGTCAAAGATCACCCCCTTTCCTCTTAACAAAAAGAAACCAGCCAATGCAGGTGATGTGGATGGTTGTATGAAGCCCTTGGCCAGCTCCTCCTCGATGTAATGCATCATGGTCATGTATTCTGTTTGTGATAAGGGCAAAATAGGGTGAATAGAACCAGGGACAAGATCAATGGCACAGTCGAGCAGTGAGGTGGAAGTTGTGATGCTTTGACTTTACTGAAGGCCTCACTCAGATCTTGGTAGGCCTCGTGCAGATCTGGAGATTCTGTGATGTTGACTGATCGGAGTTTGAGGAATGTGACTTTTTAAAGACACTGAGGAAAACAATCGGGACCCCAGTGGGTAATCTGTTCATTGTCCCAAGAGATGTTAGGGTTATGCCGTCAGAGCCAAGGTATCCCAGGATGACTGACACATGTGCAGTAGAGATGATATAGAACTGTATACTCTCATAATGAAGTATGCCAGGTCAATGCGTTGGGTTAGGTGAGTTATTTTTCCCTTACCCAGGGGGCGCCCATTAACCGTCTCTACTGTTAGAGGAGAGAGACAATGGATTAGGGGTATAGTATTCTGTTGAGAGAATTCTGGAGACATAAAATTCCCTGCTGCCCCTGAATCAATCATAGCCTGCACAAAAATCTCTTTTCGAATTCATACTGGTTGTAGCGGTGGGAGTGGGGGCCATTACTGGGGAAGCGGCATGAGGGGCAGGTTCTGGGTTGAAAGGCTGCATTGCCTGTTAGCGTTGTGAGGTTTTGCAGTTGGTGGTGGTGAGTGGCCAACTGTTGGGCTTGAGAGTATAGCTTGGTGAGCAGATGGAAGATCGCTGCTGGATCGTGTATTGGTGAAGTCTTCTGTAATGAATCGTATCTGAGGCTGGGATTAATTTGCAAGCATTATTGATAATAACTTAATCTGTTCACAGAATAGAGTACAAAACTTGCAGATGACACGAGCAGGCAGTAACGTCGTCAATCAACTAAGCAGAGTTCAGGGCGGGCAGCACACAAACATTTGAGTATACTTGCAAGTGTTCAGGGCAGGCAGCAATCCAGAATTAGCCACCTCGTAAAATACTTTTTGTTCTCAAAGAAAAGAGAAACAACAACTTTATTTAAGATTTTTTCTCTTCCGCATTCATTATCAAGAGTAGTTTACTATGACACAACCATGACAGAATTTTCATTTTTGGTTAAACCAACTTTGCTCTACATGAAGAGCAACTGCCTACAATAATTGAAAAGACTATAAACAATTGCCCTGACAGCAATCTGATTAAATTACAATTATTTATATTCAATTCATGGTTATTTCAAAAACAATGCTGTAAAAACATAAGAGAAGCCTGAAACCGAACCTCAACCATGTAAACGAATCACTTCAGAAGTTGCTCCAGAACTTACAGCGTTCTCCTTAACGTCCTCTTTCTTTTTCGCCCCTGCTCTATCAGTCCAAACTCATGAAACAGGCCAGCCATGCATGGAATGAATTCTGTAATACAAATTGTCACTGTTACTTACAGCAGCTACAAACAGAAACAAACATGACAGCGAATAATTGCAAGGCCTTTGAGTGCAATGTTCCTGCAAAAGCCACTGCACCTTGAACTCGCCTATGAAATAGGGACAGAGAACAAGAGAAAGATAGAGTGCGCAAGGCAAGAAAGAGGAGGAGGACGGGCCAGCATATTGTATTTAAGAGCCCATTTCCCTGAGTGATTCCATTAAAACTCTCCACTGGGCCAATTACAGCATGAAGTGAAAAACGTCCTCCCTCATTAGGTGCTGATGGGGGGTGCTGAGTCTGGTCAGCGGTGGAGAAGAGTGTGCGCAAGAAATGAGCAAAAGCAAAATTCGTGTGATAAAGCCAGCAATGACGCCCACAGACAAAAGCAGAATGCATTTTTTGTATCCACTGGTCATTAGTCTATTGGAAAAACATGTCTACGCTGACCTCACAGCAAATGACTAAATGTCTAAAATGCGCTGGAAATGACATATTTGCAGGGCAGCTGCTGGTTGATTTATCATCTGACATTTAGTCACCGCTACTTTGCCTTCGGTATCATCAATTTCTCGCTAGTAGTGTTTAATACGCCATAGTTAACATCTGACCTTGATAAATGAAACTGCATAAACTGTTCTTCTTCAAATAGAGCGGCTCAGTCATGACGATCGACCTGGGAAGCTAATACACCATGGGTTCCTACAGGAATTCGGAAAAGGGTTTTTAAAATTTGCTTTTTTGATTCGTGAATAAAATGAGTCTCAAGTGAACATTGAAAAGCTAGATTAATTTCAAAAGGAGGAATATTAAATGTAATGTTAGAACAAAAAAAATTTAAATAAAAAAAAGAATAATTTATATATATATACAAATTTTCAATTTCTCATATCTCTTGACCAGAAGGTACACAGACCATGATAATAAAATATAATCAACATTATTGTATGTGTGATACTTAACTACCCTTGTGTTTTACACACTTTAAAGGAAGTAGGCATATATGGATGCAGAAGTATTAAAATTGGACTCAAAAATATATTGTATACTATAACCGTTAACATCCATGGAATCTTTATGTTGCACAAGGTTCTTTTTAGTGGAGGAAATTCTTCTGATTATTAAAACGTAAGGGGAAAAAGTTTTCTGAAAAGTTTGTAACCAAAGAAGTTCTTGTATTAGAATATCAGAACCTTTATATTTAAGATTGTGAATATCTCATTACCATAGACAATTTTTTTTAGACAACTACATACACTTTTTCCTTAATAATAGACATATTGATTTGACTGATGTACAACCTAATCATATATGTTAACATCTCAAAAAATGTGTTTTATAGTTTCATGAACCTTTAAAGTACTTTTTGTCAGAGCACTGCTCTCCAAGGAGCACTTTGACTTTCATTTTTTGGCATGAAAGACATCTCAGGTGACAAAAAGTAATATCTGTTCTTGATGAAAAACTCCTCACTATTTCAGTTAGAGGTGATGTGATATCTGTGAGTCCACTGCACCCTTCAGCAGCATGCTTTACCCCTGGGCTCTTCAGAGGACTCTTCAACTGGAAGCAAGATGTGGTTTATAGCTTTATAGCATATAGCACAGAAGAGACCTTTTCACACTTTTTTAATATCCAGTTTCTTTATAAAACCACCTACCTGCTTTAAACAGTCCAGATTAGCATTAATTGGATATAGCGGCATGGCGACTCACAATTAGTGTCTAGCTAGCTAGCTAATTAATACGTGGTTTAAACTATTAAAAGTTCATTTAATAACTCAATATACTAAATAAATAAATAAATAAATAAATAAATAAAAATACCAAAAAGGACAAATGCCAAAGATTGTGTTGTTTTGTGTACGAGTGAAACTTCCACATCAAGCTAACTGAAATAAAACAACTTTTCTCAAGCCAGTCTCTGGCAGCCTAAACATCAGAAAATCATCGGTTTTTAAAACGTTAAAAATACATACCGAGTATTTGTTAGTTATATTCCAGTCCTGATTCCACACCCCAATTAATAAAAAAATAAATAAAAAAACGTAAATTAAATCAAAGTGTGGGTCGTTGTTGGAAATGCGCTTAAAGGAACACTGCACTTTTTATTAACTTCCTCCAGATTTAATAATTCGACTTTTACCTTTTTTTAAAGCTGGTTCAGCTGATCTCTCGGTCTGGCAATAGCACGTTTAGCATAGCTTAGCGTAGATCATTTAAAAATGATCAAAGAGTTGCGATATTTTTCCTATTTAAAATTGGACTCTTCTGTAGTTATATCGTGGACTAAGACCGGCCGAAAATTAGGAGTTGATTTTTTTTTTATGCCGATATGATAAGGAACTATGCTACCATTCTGGCGTAACAATCAAGGAAGTTTGCTGCCGTAACAAGGCCACGGCAGGCGCAGTGATATCACGCAGTAAACTGTTTGTAAACCGGTGTAAACGAGTACTCGTCACGTGACAAAATATATTTTTATCACATTAATGGTTAATTTATTCACATGACAAAATATATTTGTATTATATTAATGGTTAATTTGTTCATAGTGCAATGTAAAAGTTAAGTAAAATGAGCATTAGTAATGTTTACTGAATCCATCAAGATCACTTGATCTGGAAAACATTTCAGACTTTACATACACTCTAAATCATAAACATCTTACAGACATCTAATACATGTATATATGACAACTCAAACGTCCTATAGACATATTGAAGATGAGCAAACACTCTAAAAATTGCGTCTTCCATATGCGGACGTCAAATAGATGTGTGTGTGCTATCAGGCCAACATTTTTTTCCCGGTTACCCTCTCATTCACCCCTGTTTGAAACCACCTGGAAGCACAGAACAAACCAGTGAATGCTCTTGGGACAATGAATCACGTCTCCTTGTGGGAGGTAAGTCCAAGAGTAGAGAGCCAATGGGAAGATGTTCCAGTTACCTGGGTTAGCGATGTCCGTATGTTCTCAGCATCCTCCTGGGATTGCATTTCTCAAGAGGAAACCTCGTCCCTCTCAAATCCGGTCAGGTGCAGGTATTCACCAATAACAGCAGATGCTCGGAGCATAAACATCTTCAGTTAGGACTCGTTACTTCCCTGGAGAGCAACGTCTACAGCCCCTCAATGTTTACTGATATCAGCAGGCTATATAGTTTATAGGCTATATAGTCACTAAAGAGCCACATAAGACAGAGGGCTAAAAGGATGTTGTATGTGATTATCCTATGCTGTTTTACATGATAATTAAACCTTAAGATTGTCTTTCACTTGTAGGAATGCTACTACTTTTTTGCAGAAAATAAAAATTTGTGAAAAAAAAGCTATTGGTAATTCACGACTTAAAAATGATATTCAGTTACAAATTTACAGTGCTGAGTTGAAATATAATACTTGTATTCAGAAAGATAAAACTGGTCAAAAGTGATAGTTACAACTTTTAGGTGACTGCAAAAAAAATATAGGTAAAATGAATTATATTCTTTTAAACTTCTGTTTTATAGAAAGCATCTATTTTCATTTGTAATATTTCTGAAAATAATACTGTTTCCACTGTATTTGTGACTGAATACGTGCAGCCTTGGTGGCCATAAAAGACTTACTTCAAGACAAAAAAAATGTTTCCCTTATTCATGATGCTTGCCATGAAGCAATAAAAGCCTATTATAGCGGGAATGCAATGAGGGCGTATATGAATTTATTCATGGAAAGTTATGTGTTTAGATTCTGTATATGTTTGTGTGTGTGTGTGTGCACCTGGTATTTATCACACTCTGGGGACCAAATGTCCCCACAAGGATAGGAATACCAGTAACCTTTGACCTTGTGGGGACATTTTTAGGTCCCCGTGAGGAAACAAGTTTATAAAACATACAGGATTACATTTTATGAAAATCTAAAAATGCCGGCAGTTTCCTGTAAGGGGTAGATTTAGGTGTAGGATGATAACACCTACAGTCTGTACGGTATAAAAAACATTATGCCCATAAAACATGTAAACCCAACGTGTGTGTTCAGTTTAGTAATCTATTTTTCACTGTCCTTCTTGACGAGATCTGGCCGCATCCCAAAGTAAATAAATGAATCAAATCTAAACAAAAAAAAAAATGTTACGATGGAATGATGAGCCTAAATGAGGAAAATCCCATTTATTTATTTACATTTCTTACCCAAGTTACCCAGTGATTTAACCTGTTTTCATTAAACCTGTTTTCAACTTTAATGTAAAAAAAAAAATCTGTGTTTATTTAGACACTTGGATGACCATTTTTTACATTAGCTGCAATACTGAAGAGCCTGCTTTATTAATGTCACCCACCAGGGGGCAGTCCTTCCATGTGTTTTTGTAGCCTGTTATTTCCTCTAGATAGATAGATAGATGGATAGCTGTAGAACTAGGTTAGCATGAACTCAGCATTAATATTACTCTCGCCTTTTTAGATTTTTGAAGTACCGCACAAAACTTCTTTTTCAAAGTTCTCGAAGCACAAAGCTGAATGCGAACCCACCTTCAGTGCTAAAATACAAGAGAGGGTGTGTGCATGCGCGTGTGTCTATAAACACGGTTTATTTAGTATTCAGTTTTATTCATTGACAACGAGCAGAACATCCTGACAGAATACGAATAGTCTCTCTCTCTCTCTCTCGTCTTATATAACAATATCTTTCCCCGTACTTTCCCGTCGTTCTTTACAGTTTTCCAATTTCCATCTTTACGAGTGAAAACTGTTCACATAGTCACTTTTCAGAGACGTCGACGCTTCTGAAAGGAAGTCCTTGATGCTCTCCGTTCACAGCAGCGCATGCGACTAGAACTTGGCTGCGGTTATTTATGCCAACGGTAATCATTACAAGGGACCTTGCCATCTATTTATTTGGCATAATTTGGAGGTCAGATCCATTTGAGTTCATTACGTTCGTCGTGGATTCTAGCCGGGAGCATTCTAAACAACTTTTAACAGTATCCAGTTTAGTCTAGTTGGTCAGAACTGGCGTGCAGCATTTGCTAGCATTATTACGTTGACTAATTGAATCCTTCCTGTGCAGTTTCTTCTCTTGCAGCTTCTGCTGTGATCACGTGACGTTCCCTCTAGCCATGCAAACGCAGGGGGGGGAAAAAAAAGATTCTGTCAGGCTGATACGCTGGTCATAACTAGTTTAAACCGTCGACCTGACCAAACGTGCATCCAGCCGATCTCTCTGCTTAAGATAAAAAGAAAAGATGCAGAGCTAAATTAACAGAAAATGAGCCTATCCGCTTGTCCATTGATTTTTTCGGAAGCTGTGAGAAATCTCGTGTGTGGAAATAGCACTGATTAATTAAAGAGCTGAAGTCAGAATGCTCGGGATAAGTGTCATGCGAATTACTTTAATGCTGTTTTTTTTTTTGTCTTTCTGGAGCATAATAGCCCAGAGCCCTGTTCAGCTTCGTTATGAAAAAAAGAGCGGCGGGCACATTTTTTAAAATTTCTCTATTTATGTTTCACAGAAGTAAGGAGGCCAGTTGAAACAACATGATGTAAATGAAGATGGAATTTTCCACAGAATACAAAAGTATAACTGAACTAATTAAAACGTGCTTTAGTGCCACGTAAAAAAATATTAATAAAAAAATGTAACATTTAGTTTAATTGTGAATTGTTTGATATTTTGAGAATAAGGTTGAAATATTTTGAGAATAAAGTTGAAATTGCTAGAATAAAGTTTAGAAATGTTTGAAATTTGATTCGAAATTTAACGTTTATTCGTTATTCGACTTTTTCATTCCCAAAATATTGCATTATTTTTTACATTTTAATTATTTATTTTTACTTAGCACTAACACATTGGCCACATAAAAATACAGTGAAAACGTTAAAAAGAAAACTGCTGTTGTGAATCGTTCAGAAATCGTGCTGATTTGGTGTTTAAGAATAATTTCTTTTGAACAGTGTTTTTTTATGCTTTTTTCACAGATGAATAGAAACTTGAAAAGGACAGCAAGTCTCTTGATTAATTTAACGCACCCTGCTGAATGCGTGCATTAAAGTTCCTTTCTTCAGTTTTGCACAAAAGAATACATTCTGGCAACCGAACAGTTTACGGTACTCGTTTTTTATTTAATAACGTAGCGTGTCTTTATGTACATGCAAGCTTCGCCTATATTTGTGAGTCGTTTATTGACATATCTGCCGAGTGTTTAGGGAGTAGTGAACACTACCTAGGAACCCTGTGAATCAGACCTAGGCTCATATCTGTTTGAATCCAGCTGCGGGGTCACCTGACCAGCTGTGTTATCCACCCACACGTCCCAGCAAAGTATGCGCTTTGCTCATCATAATCCCTTAATCCAGCCAGCGCCAGCACTTACACCAGAGAGGGAGAAAGATTGAATGAGACACGAGTAGACGTGCGGAGAAAGATGGAGAAAGATGAGATGGAGAATTAAAGGGCTCACCTTAATCTTCGTGAATGATTTGTTTACTAAGAGTCAAGCACACAATGAAGAGAAGCTAAAGAATGCTTAAAACAGATCCACTTCTTCAACCCGAGGCCATGCGTAATGATTCAACCATTTGATTTCGCAAATATATAAAACCGTTTTCTAATATGCACGCTGCTGGCTGGTAGAGCTATTGATTTATTGCATTCGACAACAGAAAAACACACAATAAATTATGGATGAATTGCTTTCTCGAAGATTTACTCTGTACTTTGGAATTGTTTGTAACCCCGTGGCATTGACCTCGGTCTGTTGTGTTCGCCCGCCGCGCGTTAAAGTGGTGTTTACGCATCGCGCACTAACTAGGGAAAGTTTCGAAAGTTTTCTAAGCTGTGGACACAGGCAGCGTCGCGCTCGTGAGAAAACAGCTTTGAGTATGACAGGGCTGGAGATGAGGAATAAAGAGAGAGAGGGAGAGACGGAAAGAGATCAAAGCGCATGAGAGCTAGTCTAGCGATGTATTACGGCCTTCATTCCCCGCTCGAAAATGTTGGGTTGCCATGGAAACGCCTGTTGAACGAGGCTGCTATGAATCTTTCAGTAACTCCTCGCTTGCGTCTAGCAGAGGAAAAAAGTTGGCATTACTTATTCTGAAAATACACTTGACTCTGCGCCGCTTCCAAAATGTAATAATAATATTATTGTCTCAGTCGAGCACTCGTGTCATAAACAGAGTAGAAATTATAGATACGAGAAACGCAAGATTGAGATGCGCAGAGAGAAAAATAGACATGAGAGGCTCTTAGCATTGGGTTATGCTAAATGTGAGTGGATTGAGCAAGGACTCTTGAGGTTATGGTGTGCGAACAATACAATTACGAATTTATTACGCCAGCATCTCATGAAGAATCAAGTATGACAGAAACACTAGGTTAAAGCGCTGATTTGATTCAAAGATCTAAAAATAACAACTCCATTGTCATCCTGCGGTGTTAATTTGGGATCTTGTGCCCATTTTGCTGTCCTTAAAAGAATAGTCCCCCCCCCAAAAAGGACAATTATGCCATCAAACCTGTGTGGCTTTCTTTTTGGAGAACAAAATAAGATATTTTGAAGAAGATGTTGAAGCGTTTATTGTTCAAGAAGTCGATGGAAGTTAGTTTTGATTGGACAAAACCAAATTTGTTCAGCAAATTAGTGTCACGAGGATGTCATGGGATTATTGTCATGAGAATAAAGATGTCTTTAAGGTTAAAATGGTACATTTGTGTGCAAAAAGTATTATTTGTTCCACATCGGGAGGAGCTTCACATCTGTTTTGGATGCCTCCCGGATGTGTTAATGGGGATGACCTGGGAACTCCTTGGGATTCTCCTGGAGGAGCTGGAGGAAGTGTCTGGGGGAAGGAGTCTGGTGTGTCTTGCTGGGACTGCTGCCCCCACGACCCAGCCCTGGATGGATGGATGGATGGATGGATGGATGGATGGATGGATGGATGGATGGATGGATGGATGATTTATGGATGGGTGGATAGATGGATGGTTGGATGGATGGATGGATGGTTGGATGGATGGGTGGATAGATGGATGGATGGATGGATGGATGGATGGATGGATGGATGGATGGATGGATGGATGGATGGATGGATGGCTGGTTGGATGGATGGGTGGATAGATGGATGGATGGATGGATGGTTGGATGGATGGATGGATGGATGGATGGATGGATGGATGGATGGATGGATGGATGGGTGGGTGGATGGGTGGGTGGATGGATGGATGGATGGATGGATGGATGGTTGGATGGATGGATGGATGGTTGGATGAATAGATGGATGATTTATGGATGGGTGGATGGATGGTGGATGGATGGATGGATGGATGGATGGATGGTTTATGGATGGATGGTTGATAATACCTGCATTAATTTTCACACTAAACAGATTTATGCTGATTCTAATGAATTAGAATAAATGCATGTTTAAAGTATGCTCGACAATAGAGCAAAGAGTTTAGAATAACCTATGATTCTTAATATGGAAGTCATACCTGTTTCTTACTATGTGTATCAGATAAAATGTATTAGCTTATAAAACTGTAATCTAAATGGATAAATTAATATGCATATTAAAATATATAAAATTATTCTTGTGCATAAATATTATTATAATAAATTATAATAATTAGTGGGTTTCATTTTGTATTGTAACATTTCCATATAATATTTTGGTCACACTTTAGTATGGAGACCAATTTTTATTACTGACTATGACATTTGCCTAATTTGCTACTTTAATTAATAGTTAGTAAGGCGGTTCATAAGTTTATGTATGGGGTAGCGTTAAGGGATCTAAAAAAAAGGGTATGTAGAATAAGGCATTAATATTTGCTTAGCACTAAATAAAATATGAGTTATATGCATCCTAATGAGCGACTACTGTAGTTAATAGAATTGGTCACTAAAACTGAAGTGTTACCAATATTTCGCTGTTTGTTAAAATTATGACTATGAGGAGTAACAGGGCTGCTTGCCTTAGCAAATGCTACAGACTATATAAGCCTAATGTTGCCAACATAATCTTCAGACATCAATAATGTATAGGCTGTCGAGATTTCCCAGCAGAAGCTTCATTACATTAACTGTCAAATGAATTTTAAAACATGCACAGTGTTTATAAACGGCCTGATGAAGCTTATAGCGGACTGATGCCCTGTGTAATTAAGAGTTAGATACTTTTTGCTATGTTTGTATGCCCCTCTCCAGCAATTATAAGACTTAGTTTGATCATATCGCCCCCTGGCTTGATCTCGTATTTCTGTCAGCGCTGGAGTGCGGAGAAAACATTTTGATTTCTCATCTCTGAAGGAGGGGTGAAGGCTCCGGCAGATTTGGGTGAGGCTGTTCTATATTTCAGCTCCGCACGGAGCGTGCCGGGACTCATCCATTCTGCCTAAACAAACAGTGGGGCCGGCTCATTAAGACACGCTAAGGCTGCGCCAGTTTCCATGGTACCTTTAGCATAAATGATTCATCTGAGTCGACTTTTTGAAGTGTCCCTTTAGAGCGCCCCCGCTCCGGCTCATCAACCCTAGCAGACAAGCTTTAATGACACGGGGGTTTATAGATGAAACGTTCAAGTGCAGAAGACCCCAGTCAAGCACCCTGAAATACCAACACTGATGTCATCATCGTGAAATGCAGATCCTCGTAGTACTACGTCTGAATGTAAAGCTGGCGTTTTCTTTTTTTTTGGTCAAAAATACATGACCGGGGATGTTCTCGGCGTGAAAAAGAGGCTCTGCATTGGTTTCTTTCTTCACCACCTCTGGCGCTCAACGAGTCCGTGATCGATCTGCGCAGAGACACTGAGGCAGTTCATATTTCTGGGGCGAAAACCTCAGTCCAGCCCGTTGATTTCCAACCCTGCTCACTTTACACTTGTGATCAAGGTGATGATCCAATCTGAAGTGGTGCTTATTTCTCACCTCCAAGGATATCAATCTTCAACACCTCGCAAGGCTACCTTGTGTGAAGGCAACATATTTTTTAGACGAGTTTTCTTAAACCAATATGCTAGGGTTAGAGAATATATAATCAGTCAACATGTGGATGAGAATTCATTTGTGGATGCCTGATGTAGGCCATGGCTGACTAAATTAAGAAACCTCACACGCTTGACATGGTTTTCCTTTAACACAAAGGAAGAAGTGTTCACAATTGCTTTCGCACAGTGAAACCTTTCCATACAATGCGAGTACATAGAGCCCGGGGCCTGTCGGGCCGTCAAGGACAAAAATGTAACATACGAGTGGTCGTTCTAAAAAAGCACGCTTTTGCATGCTTTTAAAAAGCACGCTTGTAACAGAAAGGTTTTAAAAGAACACACTTTTTGCAAAACGAATGTAACGTTTTTGGAAACTTAACCGAGTGTTAATCGCGAATAAATTCAAATGCGTTAACTAATTATTGAATACCACGTGACAAATTATAATCGATAATTTTACGTGCGGTTTAGTATGTTAATCAACATATTAACAGAATATTACTGGTTAAAAATGCATTTTTATAAAAACTTTGAAATGTGTTAAGAAGAAGTGTTAAAATAGTATTCTTTTTATTCCTTCTTTTATTGCATTAAAATTCTCTCCAACTGCATTTTTTAAATACATTTAAGATGTGAAGTACGCTACATGTGAATATACAGTCATTTACCACTTTTTTTCACAAGGTCCGTGCTATATTATCAGTTTTCTGAACTGAATATGATAGCATAGTTAAGAAAAAAGACAAAAATAAATAATTCAGTTAAATAAAACCATGACACTGCTCTTAAATCTAATTCATACCACACTGTGTACATTTTTTAATATGATACACGCTGAAAAAAGTTACAAAAGCTGTCATGGTTGCAGTACCTCTTTCAAAGGGTACACCTTTGCACCACAGTAACTCCTAAATGATGCATATAAGTACCTTAAAGGTACATTTGTTTACCTGAAGTGTGCAAATTAGTAACTTAATGGTACATAATTGTACCTTTCGAAAAGACAGCTTGGTGGAGGGTGGTGTTTTCTGTGAATAACAACTTAAATTTTAATATGGATTCAGAAAACTCATTTCTGGATGCACTATGGAAAGCAAAAATAATAAGAAGAGTTCTTAACTGCATGAGAGCAAGAAGATTATTTCATTTTTGAAAACAACTCCAGTATGTATGCTACTGCTTACAGAGGCACTTAAAAATAATGACACCATTTAATCAGACCGGCGCTCTTGTCATTTAGCGTATATCTCTGCTCGTGTACAGTGTATCTGAGAGTAAGTTTCATGGCAGTGCTTTCAGATATTAAATCTCTGTTTCTAAAGCCGCAGCATTAGTTTCTGGCCCAATGGACTCATAAGGTACTGTAGACTCCTGTGTAGATGATATCAAACCACAGTGTTGCACAGCCCTCTATTTGTTTCGCCAGAGAACTTTTGTAATTTACACTGACTTACGGCTGAACCCTCCACACGGTGCAATATCTTTATGTTCCAGTTTCATGCAGAGAGAGTGAAGTGACAGGGAGGCTGGTGGAGAAGAAGGGGGTGTATCCCTAGAGAAGAGCTTTCTGGAAGCCCAACTCATCAGTGCAATTAAAAGACAACAGAGAACCATTTTCCAGGGCGATTATGTAGTATATAATGAGCAATTATGAGGATATGTATAAACCAAAGCAGACTACACCACGCAGATGAGTTTCTTCCTTAAGAGCAATAGTCACATGTTTGTTGAGTGTCCTCAAAGAGCCCATGAAATCCGAACTGTCTGTAGAGTTTGGAGGCCTTAGTTTATGTCAGTTGGCTTCGAGGTAATTTGCTGAAGTTTGTTTGAAGTTGACTAGATGCATTTTTAATGTATACAATTTACAGTCTTTAACTTTCAGGAAAAAATGACCAAAAATACTGGTGACTCATGCCGCTGTAATGGTTTGCTGGAGGCGAGGAGTAGAAGTTGAGTCGAGGACCTAATTGCAAGCACTTTATTAAGACTTAAGGATCTAACGAAAAAAGCAAAACACAGGGAAGACTTTGAAGCAGGGGAAAAGCAAACATGAAAAAGTACATCCAATGTAAACACACATGAGCTCAACAAGACTAGACAATGAACTGTTGAAACAAGGACTACTGGTGGAGTTCAAGTACTCCTAGGAAGTTCGTAAAATCCCTTTTGTGAGAACGGGATGTATCTATACAATACGACATATTTAATCTCTAGATTCTGAGCAATGAATGATCACGTGTTAAAAATAAGATGGATCAGCACAATCTCACGGCAGTTCATACATATTTTACAGCCTGAGATACACTGTACGATATTCAGCTGTCGCAGATGAAAGACCGGCAATCGTTGAGCGTTCAATTTCGACCTCTCGAAATACGTAAGAATCGGTCATGAGATAGAGTTTCGAGTACAGAATAAATAAAGGTGATAACAATCAGAAACCTAGAAAAGCTTGAAATAAATCAACAGGAAATGACACTGCATGAGCCCTTGGAATATACCACGGCGTGACACCTGCACTTATGCACTTACTCATCCTTTTGTCATCCCAAACCTGTATGAATTGCTTTCTTCTGTGTGGTGCAAAAGAAAAGAGTTCTCTTTTCTGAGCAACGTTTCTCCTCATGGGGACAAAGATTTTCAAGCTTCAGAAGGAAAAATCAACATAAATCATTACAAAAGCAGCACATAAGAAAAGTGGCGCCCAAAAACTAAACGTAAAAAATATGTCATTAAAAGATTATATTTAAATATCTAAAATTTCAAACCAATTTTAATTATATAATAATCTGTTAGGATATGTTATAACAGGATAGCTGTTAATACATAAAAGGAAATTTATAGTAATTTATAGCATATTCACAGAGTCCTTTGTTCAAGTCATACGTAGTTTACAAGCGTCATTTTAAGCAAAGGAATGACCTATTACCTATTACCGTACCTTTTAAGTGCAAATTCAATCTAGTTGAAGTGGCAGGCTTTGACATCTGTGAGGTAGTCCCGGATGAAGAAAGATGAACTCAAGTGTGTCTTACTTCAAACCCAGGAACAATTCATCCGTTCGCTGGAAAGGAGAAATCCCATCAGCTTTCATCTGGCCTTGAAATCGGTCCTCAAAGCCAGTGTCTTCATTAGCACCCATCCGTTACATCAGCCTTTCAATAAACACAGCCTGCCCTCAAGCTACGGTGGGTTTATTTCCTGACGTAAAACTCTTAGCATCGCGGGGGAAATTAGACATAGTTATGTATTGTGGAGGAAATATTTTTATATTCACGATTACTCATGCTTATGTACCACAATTAGATTTTTAAATGATTGCTTATGCAACATTTAATCTTATGGCGATTCAGCATTGTTTGAGAAGCTTTTTGGGAAGAATAAGCATTGTTGGGTAATAATGTACATACAGGTTTGGAATAACATTAAGTGTGAATAAATTATAATGTTTTTGGTCATCAATGCCATTAAAGAACAACATCAAGACAATTTAAATTTGTATTTAATGCAAGCACAGCATCTTTTTGCAGTCTTGTTAGCGCACCTCTTTTTTCGGACTCATTTCACAGCCTTTCTTCTACAGAGGAAGTTGTTGTTCTGCCCCCCTAGAGGCTGCTTTAAAAGCCGAGCTTGCGCGCCTCATCCATTTTTAATGATGTGGCTCTTCCTGTAATCGTGCAGTGGCTGAAAACCACAGGTGGTTTTGGGGTGAGTTTACAGTGAGATGTTAGCATGCAGAAATGTAGCTTCACTTCTGAATCAACTTTGAGTAGGTATGATGCCAAATTTAGTGGTTCAGCCATTCTATTGTCATTTCAAAACCTCACGACTTGCTTTCTTTTATGGAAAAAAGGAGAAATGCTTTTGCTTTTTCCCACATAGCAAGTGTCTGCAAACTTCAAAAAGGATGCAAAGGCACCGCAACTCTTCGAAAGTATGTCTTCTGAAGTTATACAATAGTTTTGAGTGAGGAACGAAACAAAATGTGAGCCATTTACATACCATTGTCTTCTAACTGCTATTATTGAATAATTGAATCATTTGGGATTGAATCGGATTGGTGGAAAAAACATTTTCGATACATTAAAAATCTCCAACTGAAAAGGACAGACATTGCTCCTTTCCCGTGAACTCTTAAGAACCCATATTTTAAGTGAACATAAAATACTTACAGCATTCGTTCACCCATTTAAATTCATTAGTTATTCACCCTCGTGTTTCGAAACTTGTCCTTCATTCAGCTTTAGATCACATATAAATGTATTGCTGATAAAATCCGAGAGCTTTCTGATCCTTCATAGGGAGCAATGTAACAGAAATGTTCCCAGATCCAAAAACATAGTAGGGACACTGGTAAAATACATGTGATGAAGCTACAAGAATACTTTCTGTGCGCAAAAAAAAACTAATTCAACCAACAATTCGTCTTCTGCCATTATTGAGAGTACCATCACATATGTGCTTAAAAATGTCATCACGGGTTTGGAAACAATGACCGAATTATTTACTTTGGATGAACTATCCCTTTAAATTGAATTCTGTTTCTTACATAAAATAGCATACGACTTCTAAAGACTTGATATACAGTGCAGGAATCATATGCTGTGCTTTTAAAATGCTTCTGTGGTTTATTTGCATCTTTTTGAAGCTTTCTGAACACTTGCCAAGACCCAACTTGGAATAAAAATTTACTTTGGCATGAAAATAAACCAACTAGTCATTCTCCTGTAATTTTGCCACTTCATTAGGCTCTGCAATTAAATTGCAGGTATCTCGCAAGAGAGATTCGAAGAGATGCATTGTGCTTTATGCGATTGTTTTAACAAAATTCACCTTAGTGAACAATTTGTCTACATGAGACTACATGAAATATTACTTAGAGCTAAAATTATGATGTCTTAATTTTCTTGCCATAAGCAGACAAGATGTTTATTTTTGGTCACAGGTATGCCTAAAATTCTTTTTGTCCCTATGCATTTCATTTAGTTTTTTCTTTCTTTTTTTTCCAAGTAAAACCAATTTCTAAAAAATGTTTATTTAGAGGAAGAAGCATGTCCTATTTCTCTCCAGGCTGAGATCTGACGGAACACTTTTCAGAACTGTTTTACTGTTTTAGGAGGAAGGTTTGCTTTTCATGGAAATATTTGTCCATTTAACCCAGTCGTGTTTGCGTTAAAAGCAATATTTAGATATCACCCTTGAAGACCAAGGACAGGTCTAAACTGGATTACGCATTCACACATTTTCAAAGAGATAGCTTTAACATGTATACTTGTTGTTGGAGTTGTTGGAAATGGATGTTAGAACTGCCTAAAATATGAAGCGGTGTAAGGACATTAGTGGAGGTACTGTATCCTCAAACTGTTGACTACCCCAGTGCTCAGTCTCGTACTTTGTTTTTCATCATCTTAATTTAACATTCACCCTTGTCCTTCAACGAAGACAGAATTTGCAAACACGATTTCTTCATCAGCCTAACCGTAGGTCTCCTCAGTGGGCATCGCAGAGATTAGAGGCCCAATGATTTATTTATTACTCCTCCATACCGCATTTAAATAGCAGTAGAAGGAGGCAAACATTGTTTTATGTCCATCGTATCTCATTTGGAGTTAATTAATGCTTGTCTGGGGAGACAGGAGGCGGATGAAAAGAAGGCCAGTGAATAATGGGAACCAACCCCGCAGGATAAGTGACTAAAATACAACAGTTTGCGTAAATTAATTTTCGTCCTGCTTAAAGAGTTCGTTTTGTTCCACCGGGCGAGCTGGGAGTCACAGGTACAGATGTATGTATTTCAGAGCATACAAGAAGTCACCCACGAGAACATCCATCTTGCAAACATTTCACGGCTAAATTGCTAGAATGAACACAACTAGAAGTGAAGAAACTTTCAAGTCTCTGGATCTCCATGGAGATTAATAATGCAACAAAGAGGCGAGCTAGTGAGAAAGGCTGGCATACACAGTGCTGCTGCTCAAATGCTCGCTTTAATGGACTTAAGGCTTCTCTCAATGAAGCTAAATGCACACTTGCATGGAGAGTCTTGTTCTGTAGATGTAGAAGCACTGGTGCTAACGGGAAATTCTTTTCCCAAAATGGATCCTGATTATGGAGGCTATCATAGTTAGCATTTCCATGCCGTGGTCTTCGCAGTTCCAAGCATTTTATCTGTGACGTATGAGGATTCCTGTAATTTGTGAATATTGATTCTGCTCCCATTTCATTTTTATATCAAAACAAAAGTTTAACCCTTGGGCATGTTTTCCAACACCAGAACTCTCCAGAGCTTCCTCTTTACATAAGTGGGATCTTCAGATCATCAAACAAAGATATCAGCAGGATTAAAAACGCACTTCAAATGTTTCGCCTCTCTCAGAAACTCTCTGAGGAATAAACAGGGAAAATACGTAATGAGGGGTTTAATGGAGAAAGATCTTGTTCAGATTTGGTTGACTGGTTCTGTGTGAAAGCTTTGCAATAAGCTGGACACAACTTGAGCCACTCCAAACCCTTGACTTTGCCTATAAGTTTAAATTGACTATTGGAAGAGGCTGACCAACTTCGGCCAAGCTTTCTTCACTTATTTACGTGATGTTTTGAGACCACTGGTAAATTCAAAATTGAGTATAACCCTGAGATCAAAACAGGGAATAAAAGTGTGCTCAAGGATTTCTTGTTTATGTGTTCCTGAGTGTCTCAAACAAAACTCTTCAATACCCTTCAAGATTCAATACCATGAACCTTGCAAGCACTTTATGTACCCTGTGGAAATGACCCACATTGCTGGTCAGCAGAATATATTGTTTTTAGGACGCTGGTCCCTAGAATGGGCTCCTAGTACACATTAGTTTTGGATTCATTTGCATTATCAGTACTAATCAGTTTTGAGTGTACTGTAGGAATCGTGTATTTTTGTAGGCCAAAACCAGGAAACACTTCTGCAAGTGTGCCAAAGTACTTGATTTCATTCACTGCTTCGGTTGCTTCATTCTTGATCCACACCTCAAATGCATTCCTTCCAGGCCTATTTCTAATGGAGGATCACATGAAAACAGTTTTCTTATCAAAAAGAGATAAATGAGACAACTTGAGCCATTTATAAACACTGAAGCTAGGTGCTGTAGTGGACATATGGGAGTCAGTGTCATCAGTGTACATCTTACAGTTGATTCCTGGACAGCAATTTGATAGGTCACAAACAAAAGTGGGCCAAGTACAGACCATTGCGGTACTCCCATGTCGTTGGCATTGCTTCAGGCATGTGTTAGGGCGGCTCAGAATTCAAATGTCAGAGGAGTGTTGCTAAAAGGTTAATGATCTATCCCACTGTAAAATAGCATTCCCCCTTCACCAAACCCAGTCCTAAACCTACTCTATATTATTAACGAATGCAACCATGCACTATTTCGGCATCCAACTATGTGGCATTTTGTCGAATCGTAGTTTCACAGGATTCATACCAGATCACTTTGCCTCTTACCACTACAAGCATGTGAGCTACTGAATAAACCTTTTAAGTTAGAAAACCCATACAATTAGGGCTCTGGGCTATTATTGGGGCTTCACCAACATTTTTACCAATCAATTATTTCCCAGAGATTTATAGGTGGTAATTGCTGAGGTTCAGAATATAGTTAGGACAACGTTTCTTTGACAGGAATTTCATGCAGTCACACATCCTATTTGGCAACATGAAGGACTGTAGCTTTTTGATATTTCACACTAAGCCTGAGAGGAAAGCCTGCGAGCCAAACCAAAGCACTGACTGGTTTGTATATGAAGACGAAACACTCTTCACAAGCAATGCAGACGCTCTCAAGAGGCTTTCAGGCTCAAGTTCTTCTGACAGATCCCCACACACTAAGACAAGTATCAGAACATTTGAAGTAAAACTTAGACAATTTAAAGCGAAATAATGTATGAGAAACAAGTTTGTAAGAAAAGATTGTCACCCAATTTAATCTCTTCCCACCATGTTGTACTCCTTAGCAGAAACCTCAGATAAATGTGGATTTTGCATGTTTTTCACTGGTCCTCCAACATCAGTGCATCAATCCAATCTCCTCTGAACATCAATTCAGTCTCCCTCACAATGGGCAGCCCACCTTTTCTCCAACGCTCCCCCTCACTTGGAGACCAGACTAAAATAGACTTGAAAAGAGTGATGAGAAAATAGATACGGCCACATCCAAAAAAAAAGAGAAAAACAAAATAGAATTGCGTACGAATGCGTCTGCTGTGTGCATTTGTGTATGTACTGAATGTTCAGGGAGAGCGAGGCCTGACGATGCAGTCTTTTGTTGTGTCCTTTTGAGAGTGCTTGGAAAGACCGTCATCTGTGTATAGAGCGGCAGCCAGTGAGAGAGAGGGGACAAAAGGAATGAGATATTATGGCAGCTGGGCCTCAAGGCCTTTGAAGGCTGCTGCATCCACAGACCTGTTCTCTAAACACACGCTCCAATTCTGCCAGTCCTGGCCCATTGTCATTCACGGCGTACGGCGAGAGGCTGGCACACAGAAAGGCCATCCTAAACCCATGCATTATAAATATCCCACTATTTCACGCAGTGCTCTTTGCAGCCCTAAAACTTCACATTCAACCTTAACTTTATCTCCATATGAATCTGATGGGGTAACCTCCAATGAATAAAACAACCATAAAGGAAGACCCTACGACCCGTGTGATGGATAAGTGAGACCTAATGGCACCGCTTTCAAAGTACATGTTGTGCCTGGTTTGACGTCAGTGCTTATGATGTTACACGTTTGAATGTTTTAATTGGATTGACATTGTGAAACTGTTGCTCTGCCTTGATGTTCAAATCTGGGTTCAAATATTCAACCTTCTTTAACAACCAATGTTTTTCACACTTTTGATGAGCATCATGGCCCGCTATTTATGAAGCTTGAACTAGCAACCTTCTAGTCATAGAGTGCTTCGGCAGTGATGTCAAAACAGAGAAGACATGGGTTTCCTCAAGATTTTTCCACTGTTTTTTATAACGGCGATTCAAATTTATGAAACTTCTGTATTGTGACGTACTTTGAGAGAAACA
Source organism: Puntigrus tetrazona (assembly GCF_018831695.1). Taxonomy (NCBI): domain Eukaryota; kingdom Metazoa; phylum Chordata; class Actinopteri; order Cypriniformes; family Cyprinidae; genus Puntigrus; species Puntigrus tetrazona. The sequence goes on from NC_056701.1 coordinate 26,336,069, forward strand.
GAACATGAGGAGGGTGTGGCTTGTTTTTACTACTTTGAATCGATTGGATGTAGTATTTTGGAAAGAACGATGACACTTGGAGGGGCGTGGGTAAGTCTTTCGTGCTCAAGCCAAGCCGTCAAACTGATGTCATCAGAGACAGTCCAAAACCAAATAAATACAGTCAATTTTGATTTTGCACGGACTTTAAAACTACATGAACCATTGTGTTCTACATCATAAATTACATGCACACACGCTCAAATGTTGAAGCAGTTATTTTTAGTTGAAAATGCCTAAATATTGTCAAGTTACTTTCATAACAGACCTTATTTTACTTGTGAGTTTGTTCCTGTCTTTTTATTTTTAATTCATTTGTTTTTTGAATATTGTTGAAGTAACACATTTTGAATAACTAGACAATATTCACTAACAATAGTGCTTCGCCTAATGTGGTAGTTCACTTTTAACCAATCAGTAACTTTTTTTTCCTATCTCCAGTGCTACTACAACAATAATACAAAATCTGTAATTGAAGGTCACGGTAACCCACTATCAATGACCCAAATATTAATGATTAATAATAAATAAAGTGAGTAACATCGTAACTTTAGAAGTCGTTGTAAGCTTTGAGGGATTTGTTATGTACTGGATTGTAATGACTATGTAGTGTTGCTATGTAGTGTAATGTAGTTTAATGTAGAGTTACAAGGTTCTGGTTAGTAATTTGTTCCACTTGAGTCATTTTTGTGGGTTATCATGATCTTCAATTTAGAAAAAGTGATCCAAAAAATGAGCAATTCCTTCAGAAGGATGTACTGTAGTAACACTTGAGTCATTACTACACAAAACCATACATACCCTTCAAACACTTGCACTGACTTCAGTGAGAGTTTCATCTTATTCATCTTATCTGATCCAAATGATTAGTCATTGCTTCTGAAGGATTTGGTAATCTTTGAGTCACTAATAGCGGGTTACCGTGATCTTCACTTTAGAATTAATTATACATGTTTTATCCACATTAATTCTGAACCTGTATATAGTAGTACTTAGTAGTTCTCTGGGACATACTATATGAAAAAACTGATCAGTTAATATTGAACTATCACTTTCAACTAAACAATACTACTGTATTTAGTAATACATTGAGTTCCTCGATAGTTAATAGTGGTTACTTAAATGTTAATAGCTCACTACTCATACGTTTTCATGTAGTTATGCATTAATGATGGAACGGTATTCTGAAGTGTCGTCAAAATTATATGAACGTATGAAACTCACCAAAGCAAGCTAATACTTGATTAAAAAAATTACTTTTCGAAAAGTTTGTAACTTATTATGCTTAGACAAATAATATGATTTACGTTTTGTTGATAACGTTTATTTTTAAAATACAGAAACTTATTTTGAAAACAAAAATCAAATATTCTGAAATTTTAATTTGATTTGATTTGAACTGTCTCTAAAGTGGACATTTAAATGATATTAAACATCTTAATCTTAACTGTGTCATGTCGACGTGTGACAGTAGGGGTGCTTTTTAATTGAAATAGCATGATTGGAAATATTCATAAAAATAAAGGTTCCGAAAGTTTTTGCTGCATCCGTTTTTGGTTCTCCAAAAAACACATGGAACTACACATGCTAAAAAAAATTATAGCAAGACAATTTAGTGCAGAAAGATAAGCCAAATTTACATGCGTGCCAGTGAAGCATACTGGTTGCGGTGAGGTTCTAGTAAATAAAATGATTACAGATTCACTGTGAATCCTATTCAGGCTCAGTGAGAATACGTTGAATATGTTGGAGCCAGTAGAGAAGATTCATCCTCTCATTGATCCTGCAGTCAGACTCCCTCAGCACCGAGCTGCTGGATCTGTATTCCGGCTGCCTGTGAGTGACACATCCTGCAGAAAAAAAAAAGAGAGAGTCTGAACCCTGTCTGCGAGGCAAAGCGCTGCAGGCATTCTGCGGCTCTGGGCCTGACTGATGAAAGGCGATGAGTAGATTTAGAGAGCGCTGACAACACCACAGCAGGACTGGAAAACAGTAACCAATCGCTACAGCGCAACTCTGAAGTTTCTTGGCAAACAGGTTGCGCCGACGGGGCGATCTTCACAAGCCCCGCGACCCACAATGGAGGCGTCGTTGCCTTTGGCCATTTTTGGTGCCTTTTAGGCTGAACTAGAGCGAGTTTGACACTTCTTTTTGGTCTCATGTGTGATGAAACCTAGGAGCAAATTCGCTTAGCAGTTGTTGCACTTCAACGTGAGGTATTTCAGAACAATGCTCTTAATCACATAACAGCCATTTCACAACAAACGACGGTTCACAAAGTCTTGAGTTTATTGGCGAAATAATCATATTTTTTTTATTTTGCATTCCAATTAATCTCAGTCAAACTTCCACTGGGTTATTTTGACTAAGTAAAAAATTACTAATTTTATATATATATATATATATATATATATATATATATATATATATATATATATATATATATATATATATATATATATATATATATATATATATAAATAGTTATCTGTTTTTGCAAATAAGCTCTTCATATTGGTGCACATAATCATATGATCTGTTACACATATATCTCGTATATTTATTATAAAGTATTACAAGATGGAAATTAATCTAATATGTTTATAGTGTACATCAAAAAATATTTTGCCTTTACTGTAATCAGTTTAATGCATTCTTGCTACATAAACGTTTTTGGGGATTTTTATGTATATATATATATTGTCACGGGAGGAGCCAACGACAGACACAGTGGGCGTGGCGTCAGGCCTCGGAGAGGCTTTTTATTAACAAAATAAATACAAAATAAAGTGTCCAGGGAGATAGTGTCCAAATAAAAAGGGGGTACTGGTGCCCTCGTTGTGCTGCAGGGAAAGTGCCAGGTCAGGTAGTGTTCCAAGGGGGGCAGGGTCCAGGTAAGGGGCGGAGTCCGGCGGCCGCAAGCGCTCCCCTCTCCTGTTCGGGGGCGCGAGGGGCGGCGGCTTCTTCTGCGGCATCTCCGTCGCTTCTTTCCTCCGGTCGTCAGAGATTTAGGGGATCAACGGCTCGGCATCCTGGCCCGTCAGCCGTACACGGGTGCGGTCGTCGCCTGGACTATACTGGGGTCATCGCCTGGACTACGTGGTCCCACGACACGCTTCTCTAGCGGCGGGGCGAGGTCCTTCACGCCCCCTTCCTGGACCCACGAGGACACCAGCGTGCATGCACGGGGGAAGAGACCGGTCTCCCGAGGAGAGGCGTGTTCGGTATTTAACGGCGACGGTGACGAGGCTAAATGCACTTCAGGTGTGCCTCGTCACACGCCGCCAGACCTGAACAATACCACGCCCCTCCTCTCGAACACACCCACTCCCATCGGGAGCCTGGTGAAGGGCGGCGAATAAAGGACAGGGTGATGATGACAATAAAGGGGAGGGGCAGCCGACTCGTCACAATATATATGAGTTTATTTGCAAAAAGTGATAACTCTTAATTATGTTTATTATATGTTATGTACACTTTTAATGTTATCGTATTTTATTGAGCTAGTTAGCTAGTTCTTTTTAGTTTTTAGTCATTATTTAACCTAGTTAGAATAACCCAACTGTAACCCAAATAACCCGAGATTAATTGAAATACACAATGTGTGTGTTTGTTACCTTTATGAATGAGGCGCAACTGTCCTGCTAGCTCCTTATAATTTGCCTGATTTGGTCAGTTCAGTTCTTAAACAATGCAGACAGCACGAATAAACAACCCCCCCCCATTCTTACGCAACTCTAAAGCAAATCGTTCTTCATCTCGGTGTGCACCTTACGTACCAAAGAAGCTTATCTGCGTGTGAGTTTGCAGACAAATGCAGTAGCGCTGCACCAGAGAATTACAAGGCGCTCGGGCGGATCTAGTAAAGCGCTGGCGGATTTGCCAGTGGCAGATGTGGAGCGGCACAGGTGCCCGCCCCATGCCTGACTCCGCATGGACGACAGCTGAACGCGTCTCGCTTGACCACTGCGAGTTTTTTTTTGTTTTGTTTTTTTTTCCCCCGCGACCGTCACAGCGCCTGCTCTGGTGTTTTTGTTAAACAAATGACCGGATTACATAATCAGCCCGCCTTCTCTCGCGGAGCCTGGCAGGTGCTGTTTACATGTAGCTGCGAGCGCCACATCAAACCGAAAAGTGCTTTATAGTCATCATTGCAGCAGCAACCTCGGGGGCGGCCGATCTGTCATACTCAATCTGCAGAGCAACCGAGTGGGACAGGAGCGCTGAAGCTCCATGGCTGTCATCCCTCTGTGCTGGTGTCTTCCCAGGCGGCTGACACAATTCCCCTCTGAAGTTTTCCGCACGCGGGATACCAGTACTTAAAGGGATTTTTTTCCCTATTGATAATAAGCGCACATAGGCACATTTTTAAGCGCATCACGGAAATAATAGTCTTCAAAATAACGCACAGCGTCAACTGAATTGACTGTTTTCAGACTCTTAATTGCCTGTTATTTACATTTGCAGTAAAAATTTGATTAGATGACGTAAAATGTAATCAGTTGAACTTCAGAGTGCTGCTTTTCTCAGCTTTTCTCATCTTCTAATCTTATTTCACACTATATTAGAAGCTGATATAATCATTTCTGTTGAGACTTGTGTCGCGTGTTTAAATATATGCGTAATTACGCATTTGTAACTATGACGCTGCAATCTAGTATGCTTAAAAAATATGAATTTTTAATGTGCACGCTACAAATCAAGATTGCCACACGTGCTGTATGCGGTATGTTAGCTAGCAAATCAAAATAGGTGCGCTTCAAAGCATAAAGATTATTAAAAGATGTTTTGAGATGCGTTTTAAAGTAGATTTTTAGTGTGTTAATAAATACACAAATATCATTTATGCATTTAATCTCATTGCATTAACCGATGTCTTTGCTGCTGACCTCCAATGATCCAGTTCCACCATAAGATGTAAGCAAAATATTACTTTAGATAAACATAACGTTTGTTAATTTTTTTCTTTATTTTTGTATTGCTGAAGAGCGTTGAACTTTGTTCTTCATCCTATTGAAAGGTTTGTTTGAGCTGTGCCCTCTATTATACGGACATGAATCTATATTTCCTCCTGCCTGAGGCTTATTTGTTTCACTTTTAGTGTGAAAGGGTCTATCTATTCATTTTTATTTATCTATTCACTAAAATATATCATTTTTACATTTAAACCAACAAGAAAGCCCAGCCAAGATGATAAAAAGTAACTGATGAGTAGTGCTGTCCAATGATTAATTGTGATTCATAACCTTAAAGAAGTTACATATATAATACTGTAATGCATTGGCTTTAAAAGTAACTTCACCCAACACTGTCTGCAAGTACTTTTTAGAATCCGAACAAGTGTAACATTCAAAACAGTTAAAGTTCACTTCTTTTTCACAAGGGCAGGGAATTTAGCAGGATCCGATTGAATAACTTCAGATTAGCATCGTTTGACTCAACATGTTTTTTGGGCCCCCTTATGACTCAGAACTGTGCTTAAAGCAGTTACGCAACAAATACACCCAAACCGAGTTCTCTAAAAGAAGCCAGAAATCCTCCAAAGTTGGTGTTTGTGTGAATTTTATGATAGCATTTGGCAACTCTATTTATGAGGCGACGTCCTATTCATTGTTATTTCTCTCTGCCTGTGACCTGCCATCATCTGTTAAGCGTCTCTTGCTGTGCTTTCCGACATCGTGACAACTCTACCAGGCTCTTTTAATGAGTTCTGAGAGATAACCAAATCGCAAATAACAGCTCGATCGGCGTCAGAAAAGTCGAACGCGCTTAAAATCGAACATAATTTCCAATTTAATTGCACTGTAAGCTGCAATCGGTCAGCTCGGTCCCTATCAAGTTGCCTAAAAACTGAGCAGGGGTTATCTGAAGAAGCTTACTTCGGCTGAAAAACTGGTTCATGTGGACTCGGCCTGCCACGTCATCAGCCGCAGACAAGTCTAAATCACACAGATTAAGGGTTTTTAGTAGGATGACATAATGTACTCCTGTATATAAATATAAACAGTGTGCTGTGTGTATAAATAGATATTAATAAAGCCGGATGTGTTATATAAAAATACTTACTACATTTAAGATAAAATAATAATTAGTGATACTTGAATGCTCAATAAATGAGCTTCAAAATCTTTAAGATGAATATAAATGTGTTTTTTTAAACTGTTATGTAACCTATAATAATGGCATTGCAGCAGTCACATAACTGATGCTCTTTATGCTCGCACACATCTGTCTGTAATAACTCCTGAAGTTTTTTTAAAGCCCCATTTATGTTCACTTGAATTCGTGTAGTGTAGTTTGCTGACTAAATCTGAGTAACCTGATCTATGCTGATTTAACCAGAAATAATCCAAATAGTAGCTCATATCAACAATGCGGGTTTAATCGTACCTCATAAAGCGATTACTGCTTTCAGTTGTCTTGTAAAAAAATCTTACTTGGCATCAAATAGTTGGCAAAACGAGTTGAGATCAAATGATTTTAATCTTTGTTGCCAGTCTGAATTCCATAGTATAGAAAAATACTATACTGTATCAACTCACATTCTTCAGAATACCTCCTTTTGTGTTCGACATAAAAAAGAAATATCAATCAATCATTTTTATTTATATAGCGCTTTTGACAACACGGGTTGTATCAAAGCACTGTACAGTATAAAGTAGATAGGGTTGTAGGTCATACAGGTTTGGATGGTGAAGTGGATGGCGAATAAATGATGACAGAATAATAATTTTTGGCTGATATATATCTTTAATAAGCGAAAATTGGATTAGCAATGGGTCTGTGGCGCTGGACGGAAAATCTATAGCGTTCGCATTATATTGACCATTGTAGCTCTATTCAAATGGTAATTGTTTCTCATGGGTACATAAGGTATTTTCGGCATTTGCCGGGTCTTGTCAATGATTTTACTTCCGTCTGAATCAAGAATGTTGGTCTTTTTCTCCCACCGTCCCACAAAAACGAAAATCCCAGACTAATTAACTACTGTTTTTGACCAGCTATAATCAAGTTAAAACAAGAGAAGTCCAAAAGTCATTTTGTAAATCCATTTTGACCTGACTTTTGCGACTTTTGAAGTATTTAAAGGAAACATAACAAAAACCATTTGAAATGGGCCGTTATAACGATTACACACATTAAAAATGAATCAAGTAGTCAAATGTTTAGCTTATGTAAATAAGAGGACGCATTCATTTGCAGCTAATTTGCACATTTTTAAAATGACATCCATCATTTTGAGATAAAAAGCAGCACAGAAAACATAGCTGTGTTATTAAATAGGCTGGTTATATAAATAATATAGTACATGAACATATTTCTTTTATTATTTTACACTGATTATTAAATTAACTGCCCAAGCTGTTACAACATCTGACAACATCAGCAGCGCATTTCTGAATATGCAGGATCACAAACTCATAGCTCCACTGTAAATTTTCCTTCACCCAAACGTTGAGAAGCAATACAGATTTATTTTTATAGACGTCCCACTGAGAAATAATTATCATAACAATTAGCGCTTCTGGGATCAACATGTAGTGATTACATTCAGTACAGTTCTCATTAGATAGATGAATATATACACAGCTTCTGGGATAAATATATATATATATATATATATATATATATATATATATATATATATATCCATAAAATCTATGGTAATAATACGGCAGCTGTGGTTCCCAAAATTCAACCAATAAAAAATATGGGAACAGCGTGTTAGGTTTTGTGGTTTACTGTAATTTATAGTAAAATACCGTAATTTCATTACCTGATATAATGTTAATATACCAACCTATTAAAGCAATGAAATCTGTTTTGAAATGCACTGATATCCACCAAAAGCAGGTGGTGATGAGAAAGTCACATGATGAACCAAAGCCCACCACAAGCAGCTTTTAAATATGAACATATACAGAAGGTGCTCAGTGTCATTCGTTAAACTGAAATATGCAATAAACATTCATTTCATGACATGTAGCATACAACCCTAATAAACATAACTAATAAGAAAAAACTAAGAAGCATAGTTAAGTTTAAGAAAAATATTGCATTCAAACAAAAATATTTTTTTACAGTCCTATATATATATATATATATATATATATATATATATATATATATATATATATATATATATATAGATTATATGAATGTATATTTAGAACACGTTATTGTAAGGACCAGTTCTCACTTCTAACTTGTTAACTATTAGTTATTGGCTGTTAATTAGTACTTAATAAAGCACATATTATTGCTAGTGCCGAGCAATGATTAATTGTGAATAAACATTTTTTGTTTATTTAATATATGTGTGTGTGTCCTGTGTATATTATATATTTATATATACATTTAAAAATATACACAGTACACACTCATGTATTATGTAAAAAAAAAAAACATTTATTTTTCAATGCGATTAATCACAATTAATCGTTGCTCAGCACTAATTATTGCCTTATACTGTATGAACGTATTTTAGATGCCTTAATCATACTCTATATCTAAATTTAATAACTTACTATTAATAAGTAACAAATTATACATTTGTTTAGTGAAAAAACATAGTAAACAGTAAATGTGTTCCCTATTTTAAAGTGTTACTGAGTGTTAATATCATATTTATTTTCCTTTAATCATTATTTAAAAAATTTTGGTATTTGGAGACACAGAACACCTATAGATCTGATGGTAGCTCTAGTTTTCCTCACTCATTGTAACGCCACGCCAGCAGAGGGAGCCTTCACCCGAGTACTGACTCATGTCTACTCCCTCGGTTCCCATTTCCTGTTTGGCCAGCATATAACCAGAGCTCACAGTTTAATCTACGCAAAGTATTGCCAGTTCCACTGCCTTACCAAGCGTTCTACTCTACTATTCTGTTTGATTTTTGTGTGTATTTGCCCTTCTGCCTTGTCGTTTGATTTGGATTGCTATACCTGTTGTTTGACCCGTTGCCTGTTACCCTGACCTTGCCTCTGGAAATCCTCTTTAACCTGTTAACGGATTGGACTGCCTTTTTGTTGATGACACATTGCCTGCCCTTTGATATCTGTATTAGTCTTGATCCAATAAACAACCGCGAATGGATTCTAACGCCGCCTTCTTGTCTCAACTACAGAATGCTTTGCCTACCGAGAATCCAGCGGGAGTTGCTAATCTGCAAGCAGTGTTCACGTACCAACAAGAACTGCTTCAAAGCTACCAGGAACAAGTCAACAAGCTCCAATCGGTAAACGAGCATTTAACATACTTAATTCGATTGCTTCAAAATCCTGCACCGAAGGCAGCCAGCTTTGCTCTCCCAGACAAATTTGATGGCTCTGCTGATCACTGTATGGGATTTCTCTGTCAGCTGCATCTGTATCTAGATCACCAGGGTGAAAAGTTTGAGTTTGAAGCATTCATCATGACCCTTTTGACCAAGAGAGTGCTTGACTGGGCTTCAGCCATCTGGAAATCGGACACCCAACTCAGGTATTCCGTTGATTATTTCACACTACAACTTCGAGAAGTGCTTGAGTTCCCAGCTAATGGTAAAGATGTTTCTACCGAGATTATGAATATTACTCAGGGTACCCGTTCAGCAGCTGATTACACGATTGATTTCTGAAAGCTCGCAGCACAGAGCGGCTGGAATGATGTGGCTTTAAAAGCCACTTTTCACTATAGTCTAAACCCCTGAGTTGCAAACGGAACTGACTTGTAGAGGAGAGGAACTGTCCTTTTCTGAGTTTGTCACCCTGGCTATTAGAATTGATAATTTGATGCGGCAGCATTCCAAGCATAAGAATTCCCAGAAAGATTTCCACCTTCCAACAATGCCTGTTACTGCAAAAAAAACAAAAGCCACAGTTACCCCCACACCGACCCTGGGATTGTGCTTTAGCTCTCTTAACCAATGCTATGCCTCCCAGAAGCAAGATATATCCACTTTCCAGGGCCGAAACTCAAGCCATGGAGGAATACATAACGGAAGCCCTTGAGTCAGGTTTCAGCTCTACGTCAAGGCGGAAAAGTGTGAGTTCCGTATCACTCAGACCTCGTTCCTGAGGTATAACATAAGTCACCTGGGAGTCAAGATGAATGAGGTAAAGGTACAGGCAGTAACCAATTGGCGTCAACCCAATACTGTGAAGGAACTGCAGAGGTTTTTAGGTTTTGCATATTTCTATAGTCGTTTAATTTGTGACTACAGCACAGTTGCATCCCCCCTGACGTCACTGCTAAAAGGTAAACCAACTAAGCTGGTCAGAGGAGGCTAACCAAGCCTTCACTACCCTGAAACGAAGGTTCACAACCGCCCCTTTCCTGAATCACCCCAATCCAGATCTACCATTCATTGTAGAAGTAGATGCGTCTGACTGTGGAATTGGAGCTGTTCTGTCACAAAGGTCAGAAAATACAGGCACGCTACATCCTTGTGCTTTCTTCTCTAGAAAACTATCATCAGCAGAGAGAAATTATGATGTGGGAAATAAGGAGTTGTTGTCGATTGAAAGCAGCTCTAGAAGAATGGAGGCACTGGCTAGAGGGGGCTGCTCAAACGTTCCAGGTTATCACAGATCACAAGAATCTGGAATACATAAAGAATGTGAAACGTTTGAATCTTTGTCAAGCTCCCTGGTCTCTTTTCTTCACCTGCTTCCATTTCAGTTACCAACCGACCAGGCAGCTGGTCGGTTGGTAAGGCAGATGCCCTCTCAAGACGCTATGAACACCACACCATGAACTCAGAACCAAAACCCATACTTCCTCCATCCATAATTATCGCTCCTATCTTTTGGGACATAATGGACGAGATACAACAGGCGCAACAGAATGAACCATCCCCTGCTAATTGTCCCCCCGACAAACAATACGTTCCCACTACCCTTCATCAGCAGGTTATGCAATCAGCCCATACTTCTCTTGCCACAGGCCATTTAGGTATTTCCTGCACGATTAAACTGGCACAAAACTCCTTTTGGTGGCCTGAAATGTCTACCGAGATTACCGCCTCTGTCAAGTCCTGCCAAGTATGTGCACAATCTAAAACACCCAAAGAGTTACCCTCCGGACTTCTCCAGCCACTCCCCATTCCCCAGCAACCTTGGTCCCATCTATCTATATATTTCGTTACAGACCTACCACCTTCCAACCACTTCACCACCATCCTGGTAATCATTGATCGGTTTTCCAAATCCTGCCGTCTGGTCCCTTTGAAGGGACTCCCCACTGCAATGGAAACAGTCCAGGCTCTGTTCCACAATGTGTTCCACGTCTAATCCTTCCCGAGGACATTGTTAGTGACAGAGGGTCCCAGTTCACTTCTCAAGTCTGGAAAGCTTTCTGCAGACAGCTTGATATAAATATAAGTCTCCGCCATGCCAGCAGAGGGAGCCTTCACCCGAGTACTGACTCATCTCCACTCCCTCTGCTCCCATTTCCTGTTTGGCCAGCATATAACCAGAGCTCACAGTTTAATCTACGCAAAGTATTGCCAGTTCCACTGCCTTACCAAGCGTTTTACTCTACTATTCTGTTTGATTCCTGTGTGTATGATTTTTGCCTGATTTTTGCCTTTTGATTCTTGGATTTGCCCTTCTGCCTTGTTGTTTACTTTGGATTGCTATACCTGTTGTTTGACCCATTGCCTGTTACCCTGACCTTGCCTCTGGAAATCCCCTTTAACCTGTTCACAGATTGGACTGTTTTATTGTTGATGACACATTGCCCGCCCTTTGATATCTGTCTTTGACAGAATGGATTCTAATGCCGCCTCCTCCTCGTCTCAATTACACTCACTTTCATAAACACATAAATCACTGCACAGTTTCACGACAATGAAGTGAAACGGTGTCTCAATCAATGGCTTCACTGGTTAATGTGAAGTGACACTTCAATGAAAACAAGTTTCATTTACCTTTATAAATATTATAAAACGGATTTGTAAATCCGTTTTTCAGACACCAGGCCCCACTCTGAATAATGCGGGGTATTATTCAGGCATTTATGAAATCCCTGTTTCTCCATTCTGTCACCGAACGCGTATCAGCTTATACAAGGAATTATGCCCTTGTTTATGCATGTTTAATAATGTATAATGTTTTCATTTAACCACAACACATGTTGCGCTATAATGATGTTACATTCTGTGTTTACCTTCTGTAAACCGCTTGTAAAATATGAGTAAATAATACATGACAGGATTTATTTTGCATTCACATTACTGGATTGTTTTCTGGATGTGATGCTCATTTCATAAATGTATGTGCATTGCCAATATCGTTTGATTTGCATATAAATGCTAAGGGACTGAAAATGTGAGCATCTGCAACATAAAAGCATATCAGCATAAATTCTGGATGGCTTCACTGTCTGTTTTATCCAAGAATTGCCCACTTCCACATTTAGAGTGTCCAACCACATTGCCAAGCCATTGTGCTTCATGCATCAGACACATCCATGAATGTGTAGTGAACTAGAGGTCAAACATAAAAAAAAATAATAATAATTCCTTGACTAAAATCCAATCTAATGCACTGACAGCTTAATTATAACGCAATGCCGAACGCCTGAGATAAACATTTATTTATCGCCAATGACATGACATATTTATTCCAAAAGATATTAATGCAAAGCATGCTTGGTAGTTCCTCATTTAAAAGGGAGATTAAAAATGAGTCCCTAGTGTTTCCTAATGCAAGAGCTCATTAAAAGCACATATCGAATTGATGAGTAGGTCAGTGGACTGCGGGTGGCATTATAATCTCACATTCGAACGTATATTGCATGCATGTGAGCACTGAAAAAACTTTCCACTCAGCATCAGTGAGTCGGCGGCATTAAATAGTGATATCACACCACACATGAATTTGATTACACGATAATGACCACACGCTCACGCCTCCAGCCTGTACCACCGCCAACACCTAACGCCCAGACATGTGTTGAGTGGGACGCCAGCGCCCGTGTTACTCAATAACTCCACCAACATTGTATAACAACAAGCTGTTAGGGCCATTGTCAGAGTTGGAGAAGCCATAAGACGTGCATGTGATGGGCCAGCACAACTGAACAACACTTTTGAAAACATGCATGTAGCACTTGCCCAAGAAGAAATACTGAAAACACGTGGTTCGCAGTGAGCCTCCACGGGCCCTGAGCGATTATCAGAAGAGGTCTTGTGTAAGAACAGTCTGCTGCTGTATATGTCAGACTGATGAATTATTAAAGCGAGAACGGGAACCAAATGGACGTACAAGCACGGGTTGATCGAAGAGAAAAACAGATATGACGAGAAAGTATCTGGAAACAGTTATTGTGTTTTAATAATACATTATAAACTACAGTAGATGTTGACATTTCCTTTATGTCAAAAGTGCTTGTTGGTGCTAAACTTGCTGCCAGCATATGGAGATTATATTCAAGTCAGATCGGCCTATCTATACCTCCATGATATTGTGGTGCAGAGTTTTTATGGACTTGCTGGGTGGTTGATGCTGTTTTGGGTGTGCTTTAGGTGTCCCACGTCGGAGAGAGAGCCCTCCTATGCAGTGTAAGTCTAGGATTGTTATATGTGTAATAAAGTGTACTTTGCAAACAGGTGTATTTGATTGGGGTTGGAGCTTAACTCTGTGGGATAGTGGCCCTTGAAGGCTAACATTGCCCAGTCTGGGCAGAAAAATATGGAATTCAGTCGACCCACCCATCATTGCCTCCCTAGTCTTTATATTTGAAAGCCACATTTGACACTGTTGACCGTGACATTCATTTGAAATTACTCGAGTGTGTAGTTGAGGTGTAGGAGTGGTGTTAGAGTCGTTTGCCTTATACTTAAAGTGTAGTACTTTTTCTATAAATTTGGTGTCATTTACTTCCCCTCTTGCGCCTATAAATTGTGGTGTTCCTCAGGGATCCATTCTAGGCCCTCTATTGTCTTCCCTCTATATGCTCCCTTTGGCCTCAATACTCCAGAAAACTTAACATTAAATGTCATTGTTAAGATGATGCCCTCCAACTATATCTTCCAATCTAACCAGGAAATTACTTTTCATTCAATCATCTTTTCTAATGCCTTAATGAAGTCAACGTCTGGATGGCAAAAAATTCTCTGCAACTGAATGAAAATAAAACCGATAGCCACTAGCTACTCTATTAAAACACAGTTAGGTTTCTTAAACAATAACCTAAACAATCGTGCAAAAAATTTTGAGCCCATTTTGATCCTCTTCTCCAATTTGACAAGCATGTTGTAAAGAGTATCTTTTTCATCTCAGATCAATGACAAAAGTGAAGCTCTTCCTTTCTAATAAAGACTTTGAAATTGAAATTCATGCACTAATTTCCTGTTGATTGTATTACTGTAACCTTTTGTACCTTGTCTTACCTCAATCTAAACTGTCTCAGCTACAGATAGTTCAATATGCAGCAGCCAGATTCTTAACGGGCGCTAAGAAAAGGGATCATATCTCTCTGTCCTTGCCTCACTTCCCATAAAAATGAACGTAGTTAACTTTAAGATATTTCTATTTGCACACAAGGCACTGCATAATTCTGCCCCGGATTATATTTGTGGTCTTATTAGGCTATATACAGCTTCTAGGTTATTAAGATCTTGTAAAAAGCTACTTTTATCTATCCTCCATTCATTTTTTAAAAAGCTGTGGAACAGCCTACCTTTGAACATCAGAGCTTCTCAATCACTGATTTCATCTTATTTTTACTCTCTAGCTTTTAAGTGATGCTGTATATGTACTTTACATCGTAATTGTTTTTGATACTTGTTTTATTTTTATTGTCTTTTTTCTATTTTTCTTATCTCTTTTCATTTTTTTTCAATATTGTACTTTCAATCAACTACTGTATTTTAAAACTTATCATTATAAAATTTGCCTTGCCTTGCCTAAATATAGTTGTAATTATGCTTTATTGGGAATACGTATTGACTACAAACCAACAGACAACCAAGAAACTTGAGCTACCACCCCTGAGCTAGTGTGTTTTGAGCGTTTCACAAGTGTTCACTGTCAAGAGAGCCCTCCTTTAAATGTGCTTCAAGCAAATCTAAGAGCATTATTTAATGTAAGGATGTATTACTCGCACTTGAGTGTCACGGGCAGATTGATTGTAAATAAAACTTGCAGGAAAGTGTCCATTCAGGAGCAGAGTGGAATTAAAGCAATAAATTTGTATGTATTTGAGTTGAATTTCTTTTTTAGCACGTATACACTTTTCTAACTTCACAACTGTTGCACAACATTCCTCACTTCTACACACCACACTTTTCATCCTGTCTTGTTTACCATAGCCAGAAGCTGCCTTTCTTTGCTTCTTCTGCCATTTCCTTCAGAGACCCCGTCAATGCCAATCCGGCAGTACCAATGTCTTTCAACAGATACTGCATTGATATTCCCATAAAACCTTGACACCTGACCTCCTCATACATTTGCATATGTGCTTAAATATATATATATATATATATATATATATATATATATATATATATATATATATATATATATATATATATATAAGGTTTTTACCTATATACAGCTTAAGAAATGTAAAAATCTTTTCAAAATGTTTGTCAAAACGCTTTCAGTGTTAAAATTGTGGTCTTTTACTTACGCAGGACTACTTTTTATTTTAGGTTTTTCAGTTGCCCATTGCTGTCCCATGAAAATACATTTGAAAGAAAGTACATTTATTTGAAATAGATATTATACTTACCTCATAATTTTAAATTAGAGTATACAGATTGCCAATTAAAAATAATAAGTGTAATTATTAAATAATAACTGTTGGTTCTTGAGCAAGAAATCAGCATTTTAGAATAATTTCTGAAGAATTATGGGACCTTGAATACTTTTTCAATCATTTTGACATTTTAAAGTTTAGCCTTGGAAAAATAGATAGAATACTTCAAAACTGGTTAAAATGGTGTTGCAGCAAAAACAATGATAATGTCATGTGAGAAAAATTTGTTAAACGATTTTGATGGCATTTAATTAGTTACTTGAATTCAACAAACGGCAAACTACCGATTCCATGAAATCATGAAATCACAAATCCAAAGGATTCTAAAACAAAAAACGTGTAGTTTGCATAGATGTTAATGTAGAAAATGCTTGGATTTGCTTAGGTTACATCAGTTGACGGTATTTAACACGTGTTTAAGGTTAAAACCTGATATGTGCTAAAACGGTAATTTAATTATTAACCTTTATTGAGATCGCACCGTGTAGGCAAAAGTGTTTCAGCAGCATGTCTCATGCTTATTAAGTAAGCAACCCAAGTATGAGCACCAGTAAATCACGTTGGACCTATCTGACACTACTAATGAATGATTTAAAGAAAGACTATAGGGAGCTGATGCAGAGGAACTGGTTCTGTCTGTTTAGTTGACTACAGGTCATGACTTGTGGTGTGCTGACATCAATATTTGATGTAAACCACAGAGTCGGTGACATAAATGTCAGCACACATGCCCCTCCGAGGAAAACATTTCACATTTTCAGGCTTCTGCGAGTATGTGAAAGGCTGTAGCTTTTGCCTTGTACTCAGAGAAATTGGTAATACTGAAACTTCTTTATCGACGGAGCACTTCACATCAAAGCGCACTGAATTCTGCATGCTTTTGAAATGTCAATTTGATTTCATCCGAGTACCGCTGCCTCTCCGGTTATTGTATCTTAGGAACGGAAAACAAGATTCACAGGTGGACCGTGATTATACATTACGGAGAAACAGGATTTATGTTCAAAGTGCTTTTGTCACGTCTGAATCTGCTGTATTCAATATAAGAAATAGATGTTTAGATGTTCTAAGCTGTGTGTGTTCTTGAGATAAAATATTGCTATGGAGAATGCAGGTAATCTCTTAAAGTGCTGTGTTTCAGCAATGTGTTTCATCTGCCTTCCCACTTATTTTCCTTCAGTGATTTGCCGCGCACAATACTCTAAGAAAAATCTCTGCGTGACTCCGGTGGCACCGGTGCCTTATAAAATATTTATATAAATTTCTGGGTTGCTTTTGTTGGCCAGTATTCTGACAACATTAGGACACTGTGAAGGTTTAGTCCACCCGAAATGTCAGATCCGTCATTATTTATTCACCATCTTGTCATTCTGAACCCATGCGGCTTGCTTTCTTCAGAGGAGCACGTTTCGTTCACGATTCCGCATATTCAAACTGCGGTTTGTCTGGTTATGAGGCGGACGAAAAACACGAGGGTGTAACAGCGGGGTTTCCGAGTTGTGATGCTGTTCGTTTTCTCCGTAGGGAATTAGGAGTTCAAGTGGAAACACAGACCTGCCGTGAGCTGACAGATTGTTAAAGGAATTAGCTCACCCAAAAATTTCAATGCATTCATTGCTTACTCACCGTCAAGTTGTTCCAAACCTGTATGAGTTTCTTTCTTCTGCTGAACACAAAAGAGGAACAAACAGTTGCTGTTGGCACTGATTGGGGAACACATATTTAGTGAAATTAATATAATTTTCAATTTTATTCACAATATGAGTTCATTCGATGCTTGCTACAGGTCACAAAATAGCTGGGGCGGGGGCATGTTCACCATGGTCTAGCATCTCCTCTTCATTTCAAAGCGCTTTTGAAGACGTCACTGCTTGAGAGTTTGTGGTCGTCTTTGACATATTTTTCATTTAATGACTTCAAATGTTCTTTCTAGGTAAAGGATCTGGGCTGCAGTCAGGCCAGTTCAACACCTGGACACTTCTACTACGAAACTATGCTGTTGTTGTATGTGGTTTTGTTTTGTCCTTCTTAAATACACAAGACCTTTCCTTAAACAGAAGTCATCTGGAGGGGAGCATATGTTGCTCTAAAACATTTACTGTATATACCTTTCAGCATTCATAGTGCTTTCTAAAACATACAGCCTGCCCATACTGTATGCGTTTATGCACCCCCAGCCATCAGAGATGCTGACATTTAAACTTATTTATTTATTTTCAATAGTTGTTGTGATGTGGTGATTCATCTGGAGCTTGTTGGTGTGGTTCATTACTCAAATGGGGAATTCCTTCCAAAAACCAATCCAATTCAAAAGTTGGTGTACGCAAGAAGTTTAAATGTGTACAAATGAGATTTTGAATCATTTCAAATGAGTATTTTTTGTTTATTTGTGACACAAAGCTGTCGAAACACAGAAAGAAAATTCATGTAGTGTTTCTCGCTTAGAAACTGCTTGTATACTTAAACAATTGGCAAGTAATAAATTGAATTAAACAAGCAATTTTGAAGTTTTATTCCTCCATATACTCCTTTAATAGATTTGTTTCCAACTTTAAATAGTCATCGTTTACACTATAGAAGACAGTATGATGTAAATAGCAGATTTGAGCTATTATTTTGTAGCATGACAAGCCACGGTCACTAAATACTTTTATTTTATGGAAAAGAGCTGCTTGGACATTCTACTAAACTTCCCTTTTTAAGCTCAAGGGAGGGGAAAAAACAGAGCATACAGCAATAAAATCCCTTCATCATCTATTCACCCTCATTTTTGGGGAGAATAATTCCTTTAAGAAAGAATCCCAGGCTTACACGCAGATAAAACATTCAGCAAACTGCATTTTAGATAGATCTGTCCAAATGCGGAGCAAAACAAGATGAGCGTGAGCTTTATACCGTGGCTTTAAAAGCAGAGGGTGATTAGAGACACACAGACCATAATCCATTTCACAACCCAGGCCAAATATCACAGAGCATGTAGAAAGAGCTAAGTCAGGGTGACATGAACCCATCATTACAACTGTAGAAGGAAATCAATTTACTATAAATATCTCCCTCTCTTTATCCCTTTTCGTACAGACAAAAAAAGTAGCCAACGCTGAAGCTCCCACTCAAAGGTACTGGGTTTTATAAGTCACTTCTGCTCACTAGGGCTGTTCAATTTGATCAGAAATACAGTAAAATAAGTTTGTGCAGTGTTATTCCAATTTAATATATCTAGTAATATCTATCTGTGATGCAAAGCTGAATTTGAAACACCTTTACAATGTGTTATAGGAAAGGGGTGGAGAGCATCAGCTCATTTGCATTTAAAGAAACACACATCAAAACAGCATGTTTTTTTCGCTTCCGCCCAAAAAGCCGTGTTCTGTGGTTTATTTTCAGCCTAAACTAGAAACTTTAGCATAAGACTTAACCTCCGTGTATAAGTAGCACAGGATAATTCATGACAGATATACTTTTTCTTTCTTTCTTTCTTTCTTTAGTGAACAAAAGCTCACAATTCTTCTAGACAGGACAGCATGTAACACATTCATGAATTGATAATAATGCATGTCTTGAATGCAGTGTCCCTTTGGATGAAAGAATCTGCCAAAATTATAAAGGCACACAATACACAATACAATTTTTCACAATACAGACAGCTTACTCGCTACCCAAATGATACAAGAATTACTTGCAACCTGGCCACATAAAAATATGTACCTCCTTTTTGTGCACTTTTTGCGCAGCATCGTTTTTAGGTGCCTTACTGCAAATGTACACTGAGTTGCGCTTAAACACAGGCTCAACCCGTGAACCCTGGCACATTTTTATTACGTTGGTATAGGTATATATTGCGGCTGTGCAGAATTGAAATATCCGTAGACCGTTGTGAGCTACCGAATAAACCTACCGTCTATGAAAACCCAGATATGAAGCTGGACATGTGCGATGCTAACCTTCAAAAGTGTTATGAACAGCACCTCTGTGGCTCTCTCCGACCACCACCGGAGGGAGCCCTCACCTGAGTACTGATCGCTCTAGGACTCCATTTCCCATAATCCGTGCCTTGGACTGATTAGCGCTGCCAGGTGTTCCTCATTCCCTTCCCCTTTAAAAGATCTGCCCTGCCATCAATCTGTGCGAAGTCTTGTTTGTTTGTACAGCAATTCCGAGCGTTTATTCCTGTATCTGTATTCCTGTTGCCGACCTTGTTCCTGTTTGATTCTACGATTGATTTCTGCCTGCCTACCGACCCTCTGCCTGTCTTTGTTTACGTCTCTTGGATTCCCCTGTATACTGTCGTTCGCTCCTGTTTTACCCTGCCTGTCTGACCACGATTAAAGTCTGTCGCAAATGGATCCCCTGTCTTGACCAGTCATTACAGAAGACTTCGCCACTACCGGATCCAGCGGATATGTATCAGGTGATGTCAGAAGTCTCGTCCCAAGCCGCCATAATTACGCACCAGCATCAACTGCACAAACTCACCACTTTAACTGAGGAACTGGTGAGATCGATCCACACTTTAACCCTCGCTACGGGAATCCAGGCCAACACGCGCTCAAGCCGCTCAACCCGCTCAACCCGTTCAGCCTACCGTGACTCCGCCTCAATCTAACCTCAGTCCTCGTCTCAGTCTGCCTGACAAGTTCGACGGATCATCCGCAAAATGTAAGGGGTTTTTGTTGCAATGCGCTTTGTTTATTAGCCAACAACCCAGTTTATACCCCACTGAAGATAGCAAGGTTGCTTTGATCTGTTTCTCTGCTCACCGGAGAGCGCTCGATTGGAGCCACAGCCACCTGGGAAGCACGTCGCATGTCTTTTCCCTCGTACAATGATTTTGTGCAAGAATTCAGAGTCTTGAACAAGTAGCCGGAGGAAAGATCCCGGAGAGCAACTGCTTACCCTCGCTCAAGGTACCAGCACTGCAGCGGATTATACTCTCACTTTTCGCACGCTTGCTGCCCAATCAGGTTGGGGTGAATCACCTCTCAAACTAATGTATCGTAGAGGCTTGAACACGGACCTTCAAAAGGAACTGACATCGCGATGAGGGCAGATCGCTTGAGGAGTACATGGAGATCGCAATCAAGCTGGATAATATTCTCAGAGCGCGCCACGACAAGTGTGAGAGTTTTCCCGTTCAAAGCCTTGCTCGATTAACGGCACCAGAGCCCATGCAGATCAGTTCAGCCCACTTAGACTCCAAGGAGCGGGATCGAAGAGCGCGTGAGCGCTGTGTTCTACTGTGGTCAGGCGGGCACTTCCAATGTCATGCCCCACACGTCCCCAGCGCCATCAAGCAGCATCGGTAAGACATCAAACTCACTCTGATTCTTTTGAGATTCATGTCCAGCTAAAGGTGAAAC
This sequence comes from Puntigrus tetrazona, assembly GCF_018831695.1. Taxonomy (NCBI): domain Eukaryota; kingdom Metazoa; phylum Chordata; class Actinopteri; order Cypriniformes; family Cyprinidae; genus Puntigrus; species Puntigrus tetrazona. Next base: position 26,357,212 of record NC_056701.1, read on the forward strand.
GGACTTGGATTACGGCCGTTGCCCTCATTGATTCGGGGGCGGCCGGCAATTTTATCGATCAATCTTTTGCTAAGTCTAACGGAATCTCTCTTGTCCCATGTGAACCTCACGTGGCAGTGGCGGCGCTAGATGGACGCCCTCTTGGACCCGGTAATGTTTCATCAGTCACGGAAACCTTAGTACTGCAAGTAAGCCCCCTTCATTCCGAATCTATTCGCCTGTTTGTAATTCAGTCTCCCAAACATCACATCGTCCTTGGACTACCCTGGCTCGAGATTCACAACCCCACCATATCCTGGGCCGACCACCAAATAACACATTGGTCATCAAACTGTCACAAGCACTGTCTGAACAATCCTGTACACCAATCTCCTTCCAAGCCATCTCCCTCTGCAGAGAAGTCATTTCCCTCCGAAGAGAGGGTCACCACGCCACCCGAACTTCCTGGGGAGTATCAAGATCTCGCCCTAGCATTCAGTGAAAGGGGTGCAACACAACTACCACCTCACCGTTCGTATGATTGTGCCATCGACCTCATGCCCGGACGCACTCCTCAACGAGGCCGTGTTTTCCCCCTCTCACAACCAGAATCAGAGGCAATGAAATCATACATCGAGGAAGAACTCGCCAAGGGATTCATTCGCCCATCTACTTCACCAGCATCCGCGGGGTTTTTCTTCGTCAAGAAGAAGGATGGTAGTCTTCGGCCCTGTATTGATTATCGCAGTCTGAACGAGGTTACAGTTAAATATCGCTATCCGCTGCCACTAGTACCAGCCTCCCTGGAACAACTTCGCAGAGCAAAATTCTTTACAAAACTAGATCTTCGTAACGCCTATAATTTGATCCGTATCAGAGAGGAGACGAGTGGAAGACAGCTTTTTCAACAACCTCCGGGCACTATGAATACCTCGTTATGCCGTTCGGACTTGCAAACAGTCCGTCGGTCTTCCAAGCTTTTCGTCAATGAGGTGTTTAGAGATATGCTAAATCAATTTCTCATCGTTTACATGGACGACATCCTTGTTTACTCAGATAACCTCGATGCCCATGTCACTCCACGTCAGGTCAGTTCTCCAACGCTTAATAGACAATCAACTTTACGCCAAGCTCCAGAAATGCGAGTTCCACAAGACCCAAGTGGCTTACTTAGGATACATCATCAGTGCGGAGGGGGTAACGATGGACGAGCACAAGGTCAAAGCAGTCGTGGAGTGGCCACGCCCCTCCACTGTCAAGGAGTTACAACGTTTTCTGGGCTTCTCGAATTTCTATCGAAGATTCATCCGCAATTTTAGTCTTGTTGCAGCTCCTCTCACTTCACTAGTTAAAGGAATTCACATCGCCTATCGTGGTCACCCGACAGTATCAAGCATTCAACCTACTCAGGATAAGTTCACTTCCGCCCCGATACTCCATCACCCAGACCCCAACCGGGAGTTCATAGTCGAGGTGGATGCATCAAATGTAGGCATCGGAGCCATTTTGTCTCAACGTCACGGGCACCCAGCAAAACTTTACCCCTGTGCCTACTATTCTCGTAAACTCAACTCAGCGGAGCGCGCAACTATGATGTGGGAGATAGAGAGCTCCTCGCGATGAAATCCGCTCTTGAGGAGTGGAGGCACTGGCTGGAGGGGGCCAAATTCCCATTCACTATCCTGACTGACCACAGAAACCTTGAATACATCCAGTCCGCTAAACGCCTAAATTCACGGCAAGCTAGATGGTCTCTGTTTTTTCCCGGTTTGATTTTAAGGTTACCTATCGCCCAGGCTCTAAGAACACTAAGGCAGATGCCCTATCCAGGCAGTTCGAGAGCACCCCTGCGAATTCTCTATGGACCCCATTCTACCGTCGGCTCGTATTGTGGCTCCAGTTCAGTGGGACATCATGACGGAGATCTCTGAGGCACAACATGAACCTGCCCCCCAGCATGCCCACCCAATCGAACCTATGTGCCTCAAGCCCTGAGATCAAGAGTTCTCCATTGGATTCATGATAGCCCCAGCTCCGGTCACCCAGGTATCACTGCCACCCTTCACTTAGTCAACAACCGCTTTTGGTGGCCAACCATACGCTCGGACACTATCC